>NW_008661188.1:21689-69663 GCF_000695815.1 Acanthisitta chloris
TAAAATAGCTTTCCAAGAAGAGGGAAGTTGTCTTAGGGCCTGCCACAAGGTGATCCATGTAACCAAAGAGTAAGGTTTAGTCAGATTAAGATCATAAGTGGCACACGAATGAATAAAAACTAAGTAGAACTGCACACAGTCTAAGCTTTTTTAAAGGATTTTGAAACAGTTAATTGTGTTGGGATAGTTCCAGAAGCAATGAGTTCCTTCCACAGAAATAAGACCTGTAAGACCTTTCTTGTGAAGTCATCAGCATAAATTGCTTCAGTGAGAGGTTTGCTACCTTGCTCTAGATTATTCATACAGGAGCAACAACGACTGTTACTGAACTTCAATGTAAAAAATCCGTAAGTTTTGAAGTAACAAAGGAACTTGTTTCCACAGTTAAATTCATTTCAGGTCTGCAATCCTGGTAAGGTCTTCACCTCAAAAAAAACCCAAATTCTTTAATGAGAATCTTGAAAATACATTTACTGTGGAATATTCTATTGTTTTAGAACTGCATCTACCGTGTATTCTTTGAAAACTAGCAATATTAGCAGTACAATGTACGTTCTTAACATTTAATATTTTTGCTGAATTATTTAAGGTTAATTTACAAATAACACCTGGTTCTGAATAACCAGGAAAACAATGTGTAAGAGCTTAACAATTTCTTTTAAAAGCTTTTGGGTTTTTTCCAAAAGCCTTTATAACACCAGTGACTTTTCTGTACAAATGAGGGTGTGTAAGAAGCAGAATGATGTTAAATTCAGTTACACTGGGAGTTAGAAGGAGATGAGAGAAAACAGTTTGACAAATAAGAAGAAAAAATCAGAAGAAAAACAAATTAATTACTGTTTCCAAGAGACTTGAACAGAATTATAAAAGCCAGAAAATTCAAATTAATCAATTGACAGCTGGTGGCTTTTTTTTTAAGCACTTGCTGCACCACTATAGTGCCATCACCTATTGTTATGATCAATGGTGTAGTATTACAGATCTGCTCAGCAATTGGGTATACTTGGAACATTTAGCATCAGACAGGCTGTTAATTTAAAAATCCCGCAGTGTGCTGGGAGTTTTCTCATCATAGCATAGCAACCAGTTATCCAGAGCTGACTTCATGCTACATTGATGGTTCTTTCATTTATGCTTATAAATAAAGTGCAGTTCTTTGATCATTGAAAACTGTTGGGTACTTTGAGATTCCTGACAAGCTGCAAATACCTAACAGTTTCTGCACCTTGTCTTATTTTGTTTCTGTCACTGCTACTATAGCATGCTACATTGTGGCATACCTGACTCGGCTGATCAGAGGATGAGTGTTGAAATAAACTTGCCTTTTAATAGTACTAATTTGAAATGTAGAAATCATATTTAGAATTAAATGCAATAACACAAATATTTATGAAAATTTGAACATGTTGCACTCAACAAACATTAAATTCAGATACATTTGGCTCCGGTTGGGAAGACAGAAAAGATGAGATGAAAGAGCAAAACAATCTCTGAAGTCATTATCACTTGCTCTTGTCCCCTGGGCTGGCTTAGAGCCACTCTAGCTCAGTGAACAAGCCTTTACTCTGTGTCCCCATGCCTCCTTTTCCCTTATATCAAATGTGAGGAGATAAAGAGAATAGAGCTGACTACCTGAGCTTTAGTGGTGATAGGAAGGACCTTAAACTGAAACTTTAATACATTTCTTAGCGTAAAACGATGCCAGAGAAAAGGAGTGAGCCTACGTACCAAAAACAAGTAGCCACTTTCTTTGCAGAGTCAACAGACAAAACACACAAAAATATCTCTATCATGGAGATAATTAGCTTACTATGTACAAATTAGAACGTGCCATTTCCAGAAGCCCATAAACATTCCTGATCCTTACAAACCAAAGCCTGTTATGGATTGCTACTTTAGAGAACAGGGAAAGGAGCTAGTATCCCATTTCACACCTTGAGAGGACTCTTTAATTTATAAAGGATGTCATATGTTTCTTCACCTTTCTGAATGCTTTTACACTTTACAAACAGAGCTTATGGGGGACACAAGAATAGAAGCTGTTTATGTGATTGCTTCTTTTAAGTCCTAGGAAAAGCAAACATTCCCTCCTTCCAAAACAAAATAAAACCTAAAATAATTACCCATGATCTAACTAGCATTGATTTCAACCAGCATTTTAGGAGATAAATATTCGACCATAAATTTCAGGTCTTGTCTCTCCTTCCCATTACAGTAAAAGTGAGGATAAGGGGGTAGGGGTGGAGGAAACAATATAATTAAGACCTATTTGGTTTAGATCAACTGAAAGCAATTGTGGTTACTAAATCTTGTTAGATTAACAAAGAGCTCAGTGTGTGTAGCTACTCTTAATTTGCACTGTCTGGTTTTCAGCCATAAAATTGCAGTGATGTACTGCAATAAGACTTACTCCCTCCATATCTTTAACCTTGAGATGAAGATACTTATTAGTAATTACTATCTCCTTCCAGTAGAATTATAGTTTCTTGGTTTTCACAATAGGCCTGGTGCCCCTCTCCATCACCACTTTAACATTACTGATTTGAATACCCTTGCTTAAATTTTTTTTACAGAAAACATAGCACTTTCACAGAACTCAAGAATAAGGTCTGTCATGTCTGAAAGGCTTACAATAAATTAAAGTATAACAGAAACCTGACCTTGATAAAGACTCACTATCAGTTTCATCTGTGGGACAAGCAGACTTCTATAAGGTGCAGTATATAGCTCTTCATTTCATACTTTGGTTCAAAAAAACCCATAGAGAAATTAATTCACAGGTTCCAATCAATCTCACTCTAATGGGAGCTTTGCCTTGAATCCGTTGAGGCAAGGCCAACACTAGCAGCAAATATCAATGAATAAGGGAAAAATGCCAAATAAACAGAACTTCAAATGTAAAATGCAATGAGGTTTTAATAAGCTCACACGGATTCCAAATTGCAGTTTATTTTGACAAAGATGAAAATAATTACCCGTTTAATTAGCTTCACTTGAAACAGGCTTTGTAAGGTGTTCTGATATTATTGCAAACAGTCTTGTATAGTATTTATAAAGTAATATTTAATATTTATTTATTGGAATACAACAATATCATCTGTTAGTGTAATGTCACAGAGTGGTAAACAGAGCATCAGAAACATTTATTAGCATAATAGCACAGCAGAAACTAACTTTTTCACCATCCTCTGGTAACAAATATTCAACGCATTAGCAAGAAGTGAAGCTAAATTTCTTCCTTCTAATGTTATCACAACTCAGTTGATAGGGGGAAAAAATCCTAATCAGTGATCAGCTGACCTGAAAATCAGGCTCTGTCTAAAGATGTTATATCACTAGTGACTTAAGTAAACTGTGATAGAATCTTTTATTTTAATCCCTGTTCTTCCCCTGTATTGTCATCTCACCTGTTTTGGCCCTTGTATACTCCATGAAAAACGAGCAAATTACTACAAAGCAGCCCTAAAAAACGTCATATGTATCTTGAAGTGCAAAACTAAAAACAGTACACAAAATGCTGTTCTCGAGATTAAGACTGTCTCAAAATTTAGCACAGAGATGATATTGAGGTATGAAATGGAGTGACGGGTAGAAAGAATGCTTAAAAAGAAGTCTGAATAAAAATGTTTTCTTTTTCCAGTGCAATTACAATTTTTGGTGCCAGGAGCAGAACATAAATAAAATATTAAGTCATTTGTCATTTGTATAACAAAATAGTGTAGGCCTTTCCAATTAGAAATGGGTCTGCAGTGCAATCAAAAATAATAGGCTTCTCTGATAATTGTTTATGAGTTCTTATGGGTTTTTTCATCTGGAGACAAATGTACAAATCATGAAAAGCTGAATTGTTTAATTTGTCATCAACCTAAAAGGACTTTCAAAATTTGCATTACTCTCAAGTTATGGACATTAGTACAAAATGTCTTTAAGCTTACCTATATTATTTTTTCTCCAGTTATTAGTCTAGAAACAACCACAATTCACCTTTTTACCATCCAGTATGGATAAACTGCAAGAAAAATACAAGATAGAATAAGCATATAAATTATGGAAAGGCTCAGAGTCCAAATGTGCGCACACAGGAGACTGACTCTGTTCCATATATTCAGGAAAATAAGCCCCACTTGTGTTAGCTTCTGATCTGTCTGAGTAAGAATGGAAGGAACAGTCTTGTACATATCATGAATTCAGCTGCACAATAGTATTTTATTGAGTAGTCTTTCCTCACCTTTCTCATGCCATATACTCACTAATAACAAGAATGTAGTAACCAGAAAGAAGAGCAAAAGCATCAGTGCAGAGTACGTGGTATGACCCATTATACATACTAGAATATTCTTAATTTTAAAAGCAAAAGAAACTAAGGCAAGTGTCTATAAAAATTTTGTTCGGTTTTTGTTTCTATGAAAATTATTTACACAGTGATTGTGTATTTGGCTGCCCTAGCAAAGATTTTTTTCCTTCCTGTCTCTCTCATTCGTATTTATGAAAAGATACAGTCTTGCTGTAGAATCAGGACAACAAAAGGACAAAAAGGCAGGGTACATAACTTGTCTACAAGAAAAGTCTGAGAAATGCAGCACATAATGAATGGCAAGTCAACTTGGCATGGCTCCAGTTGCGCAGAGAAGTATTCAGAAGAGATCAGGAACAACCCCGTATATTTTGTAGATTTCAGTACTACTGTAATATATATTCCTATTATAAAATTTTCCAGTGGCAAAGGAAGCAGTGATAGCAATGGTAATTTTTTATCCTAACTGAGAGGCAACAACTGCCTTTCTGGAGTCTATTTTTTAAATTATTTTTGTCACAAGGGCTTTTTAATGAAAAGGCCTTGCTTTAAACTGCTGACATTTTTAGCTAAAGTCTATTGTGATCAAATGCCAGAAAGAGCAGAAACTCAAAAGAGTCACTGCAGTAAGATTATTACCATCTGATTCACAGGCATCTACTTATTAGTCCATCTGTTCTACTCTTATTTATTGAGTCAGGGAAATACATTCCAATTCAAATGTAGAGCCTACTGCATTAAACAAATATTCCACACAAGGAAAGTATGGCTTAAATATTAGGAAAGGAATTCATTCATGAAGAGGGAGGGTATGAAACAGGGTTGTGGAATTTCAGTTGCTTTGCTTATAAAATGCAGAAAGATGCGGCTGCATACGATGTGCTCAAATGCCTAATCAGTCTGCAGGAATGTTATTGTGCAAAAGAAAAACTGAAGTTGATGAATAAGATAGAGAAAGCCAATGTTTTTTAGTAACTGCTTTTAAAGTATTAAAGGTTTCAAAGAAACCTGTACCACTAAAGTCATTTTAAGTACATCCAGTTGTAGCAATGGTCTCATCACCTCAAGAGCTCACCATTTCTCTGAGTAAAATTATTACAAAGTAGAAAGACCTTTCATTTGTAATTTACTCTAAGTGATCTCTGAAGCCTATACAGATGCTGAAGAAGGCACAATAAAACCTGTAGTAAGTAAACACCATCTCAGAAGGCAACTTCTCTTAGTAGCTGCTTGAAAAAATCCCCAAGGTATCCTCTTCAATTTTATCTAACCTTTAGCTAAAGGCCCCTTCTATTGATTGATTTCTTTGGCTGGTCCCTTCCCTGGATGGGTGCACTAGATGGCCTGGGTTTCATTTTGAAGCAGTGGTGCATGATGGAAATGAGTAGGGTTGAAGGAAAATATATCGAGCTATATATCCTTATATGGAAATAACTACAAATTCCTTTGTTATCAACAATTGCTTTACTTGCTTAGCATCACATGTTACAGACAAATAAAGAATATTTAAGTCAAATAAATTTCTTCACTGTTTTTTGTATTAATCACATGATAATTTTTATACTATACCTTTCTGAGCTCTTGGATCTGGCCATAAATTATTTCAATATATGTTTTATTTTTCAAAAGTTAGGCCTTTGATTACTGGTCCATCACTGAATCCTCTGATGACAGCACATACTTGAAAAAAGAACAAGTGTCACTTTAGTTTCTGACAGAACTACTAAGGATAATATCTCTTCTCCACAGGGCTTGTGCATCTGCTCCCAGTGTGACCAGAGAACATTCTGTGAAAAGACTGCTGAGCTTTCTTGGGGAAGCCAGCTTCATAGCTACAGGAATATGACACATGATAAAAATGCTAAAATTTTTCAAGAATCCTGACAATACACACCGAAGGAAAAGCTATGCTGAAGGATACACCAATGTGTTAGGCTCATGTACAGGTATACACATGTTTGTGTATGCACACAAAGCACATTAGAGTATTTGTATCAAAAGCCTGCATATAATTCAGATGTTTGTACTAATAAAAACATTAAATCTAAAACAGGCAGTTGAGGATTTCTCTGAGACATATCCTACATATTTCTGAGCTGTTCTACAGATGGCTTCGTACTTTAGGGATAGAACTCCAAGTCATTTAACATTCACAAGATGCCACAGTGCCTTGAAGGTGATATATTCAACTTGGAGTTTCCAGCTCTCCACATAGATCTTAGATCTCTTGTACTTTCCTGGCAGTGGTAAGCACAGTATAGGGAGAGCAGTTTTCCTTGTATTTGGCCATCACCTACAGAAAGACAGATATTTTGTAGGATTGCAATACAGTTCAAGTTCAAGGGCAGTTTCTACCCCTCAGAAGGTTCTAAGAAAGGATCTTATATTAGTGATGTTTTAATAAACATAGGACAACTGGGAGCAGCCAGTAATCTGGGATCAGGTCCAAGGAATCAGAAAGCAAGTAGCAGTGAGAAGTTCCCATAGAAAAAAAGCCAAATTCTATGGAGATGTCCAAGAACCCTTTTCTTGTCATCACACACCACATCATGACATTCAGGTTAAGGGAACACAACAGACCAGGAGCAAGTAAATGGCTTTTCCTTGGTCTGTGATGAAGTGGAGAATAACAAATGAAATTGTAATAATTTACTGAAGGGCTGCATTAAAATTTTTGTGAAGTGAGAGTGTCCTCAAAGGGCTCATTAGGCTTTCCCTGATTCAGGACTGTGAAATCAACAATATATTATTGACAGAAATAAGGAAAATACAACAGAACTGCAAAGACAAATAATATTATGAATAAAATTATTATCTTCCCATAGAGGAATACTTCAAAAAAGATACTCCCTCAGGGACTTTTTCAAAATTATATATATATAATATTAAATGTAGGGGTGTGTATATGTATAAAATACGTATACACACCCCTAGAGGTTCAGGGCTTATATATTACAGTGTAAGATAAATATAAATCTTCTTGCATATGTGTATATAATGTGCATGACTGGAAATAAGACAAGGGAATTTGATAGAGTGCTGAGCCAGTCTAAAGTGTCCATGATGCTCAAATGAATAAGCTCAGACCCTTCTCAAAAGCTCGGGCTAAATCACTCTAAACTTTAAAATTATTCTGCAAGTATTTCCAAATGAGTGTCACAAGATAGCTGTTGTAATTCTGCTGTAACTAGAAGGAGAACAAACCCCACAGACACTGCTGTCACAATGACTCTCAGAATGCTGGCACTTCTGGTTTTTTATGTAGAACAAGATAAAAATTTGCAATGTGTGTGAATATCAAAAATAACATTGTCTTCACATTGTCTTCTTCACATTATCTGAAATTTCAAGGTTATTGTGTCCACTAAAAATTTTGGAACTTGAGCACTGAGAACACAGACTCACAAGCTAACCTAGTAGCAAGCAGGAAAACTGTCTGCAATATGATGATGACACTGGACTGATTTGGTGAAGTCTTGAGATGGGGACAGGAAAAAGGCAGAGTAGAGGAATATTGTACCAGGTAGCTCTTTTATTTACTTAATTTGAGACATCAGTAAATCAGAAACACAAAGCAAATTTTGAAGTAAAGAGAATTATCTCCTACTGATTGCCACATAAAACTCTTTTATAGCTCAGGTGATCAAAGGAATACATGAGAGACAGCAATTGTAACTGAGCAGTGTCACAAAACACATGCTATGATGAGAAGAAAGGAAAAAATAAATCCTAAATATATTCTTCATAGTCAAGTAAAATCGCAAACTAAAGTCAGCAAAATCAGTTACAGCAATTATACCACCTCCAGTTCTGACTCTGAGGACATTTAAATTTCACTGAAGAAATAATCATTAAAGAAAACTTGTATCATAAAAAATAGTAATAAAGTGGTTGCTACCATGTCATTGAGTAGTAGCAATTTTATAGAGAAATGAGGAAGTTGTATGTTACTTAGAATGTGGAACTGTCTCAAGCAGGAGTTATGTTTAACAAGTTTGCATCATATTGTATGTCATGGTATAAAAATTGTAGCATATATTGTAGCAGCTTCTAGAACAAAATTAATCCTATTTAAAACACTGTTTTAAACTCTCTGTGTTTGCTGTCACCGAGTTTTATCTTCATCAGTTTATTGGGCAGATAGCTCAATTCCATAATTTTTGAATAAAGAATTATTAAAAAATATTCTTACAGTTACCTACACTAGAATTAGTCCGTGCTATACCATATTGAATTGATTCACAGCACCAAGTCAAAATGTACGATAACTCTATCGGTGATTAAAATTGAGTAGAAAACCTAATTATCTCACCTGAAGGGTCAAAAAAAGGAAGGCAACACCTTCCATCTGTAGATTTTCAGTTCCCTAATTAAAAAGTGCAGAGGCTTTCTAATTAAATTATCAAATGGTATAAGGAAAAACAGACTTTATAGCTTTGATAATTAACTCTTCATAATTTATTTCTACTCGGCAAAACCGTCATCACATTTGAAAATTTCTATTCTCATAGCAGAACCAGTAATCAAACAACACAAGAACTTAGAAAGAATCAGCCTATCCATTTAAAAGCATCATATCATGGCCTAGTGTCAGAGGGTTCTCTTCAGCCACTTGGTAGATCTAGATTTTGACAACACTACTGAAAGATGCCAGAATCTGACCACAAGAAGGGTCACCCAGCACCTTCTTCTTGCAGCAAATTCAATTCAAGGACCTGACTCTCAACAGTGTTATAAGACTCAGTTTTACAGCTGGTAGTCAGTGGCCCAGGGTAAACCTGTACCCCACTGCTTCACTGAAGTTGTGGCTTAAAAACTAATCATTTCAAAGTGATTGTTTTCCTAGTCTACTTTCAGATCTGGAAATAATAAGCAACACTCACATCTGAAAAAGAAAGAATATTTAAATTGTGTGCACATGCAGGCACATTTGTGTGTCAAATAGGTCTTACAGAGTTCTCATATTTCCCAAAAACATGTTGTTAAGTTCATCTCTCATGTCCCTGCATACACTAGAGTGTCTGTGATAGAGTTGGTTCTGTTTACACATATCAGGGATAAAAGAAGCAGAAGAAACCTTTTTACTCCCACACAAAAACAGGAAGACAACTCTGCTTATTTTGTCATTCTCTAACATCAGAAAGTGGTAAGCACCTTTGCCAATTGCTTAATCAAGGAAATCTGACCCTGACAGAGCAGTACCTGTAAGGATAAAATACCTCTTGACCCCTTTTTCCTCCATCACAGTCTCATACATATCACATCAGCTGCTCCAACAGGAGGATGTGCCATGAGGTCAAGCCTCTGCTGAGCTGAATGGGAATTTTCAGTAACTGTCTGTGACCTTTCCTCACCAGAAAACAAACGGTATTCCCCTGATCCCAGCCCTTAATCAGATGAAGGCTACTGCATCAGTGCCATCTCTGTGTCCCAACTCTACTCTTGTTTCTCCAGACAGATAATTAGGAAATGATAATAAAGCTATTATAATAGATAGTATATAACACATGAGCTAATGTAACTAATATTAGCTATGCACCACTATGCATACTCCCAGCTGTGGCCATGCAAACTACTACCAACTTCAGGATCCAATTAAAGGAAATGTCACAAAGCATAGGAGCTGAGAGCATGGTGAATTTAGGGACACAAACCAGCAGACAAGTCCAGGGGACTGCAGAAATAATAGATTAATTGGTTTTACGTAAGAAAGGGAGACATTTATGGACAATGCATATATAAGGCATAGAAACAAGATATTTACTGTTAGGACAATTGGGACCTGTATTAAAAACTGAATATATTCTTTAAAACAATGGTGAGAAAATATAGGCTGTCACTCCTACTCTGTAAATAAAATTCAGTTTCCATGGATGTTAATCTAGTACTTAACAAAATAAAACAATAGAACTATATACACTTACTCTGCTAGAATAATTACCATTCTCATTCCTAAATAGATGTCATGAAGACATCTGCTTTGCAAAATTATGCAGTTAACTCTCATGTTATTTTGCCTTAGGTTTTTCCAGTTCAAAGAGTTTAGGAAAGGCATATCTTTTTGAAAAACGTAATGCTTTTCTGGTAAAGTCTTTTTTCAATTTCAGTTGCTCCCCAGCTGCGCCAGCTGTTCCCACCCAAGGTCACTCCCAGCAATGGAGGGGACCTGGCTAACTCCAGTTGCTTTCACCAGCCTCACTCTTCTCCTGTCAGTCAGGCATTGCATTAAAAAAAAAAAACAACCCAGCAATTTTCAGGCCAAGAAACCATTAGACTTGACAGCAAGCTGCCTGTCACCATCATAGGACTGTATAGAGGAAGTACTGCATAGAGAAAGATGCACAGATTCAGCAGGTAGAGTGGGGAAACATGCAAATATAGCATTTCAAGATGGTACAGAGTGAACTGAACATCTCCACTACCATGACTGGAATTGGTCAATTCACTAAATGTGCAGGAGAAGAAATTAGCCACCTTGTTGATAGATATGTGACAGAAAATGATAGTCAATATAACTGTACAATTAACCCAATAGTTGTCTATTTAAAGAACATCCATTCTTCTGATCCTCAAGTGATGGCCACTATTCTTCTTCTAGACTACTTCTACTAGTAGTCAGATTGGACTACTTTTTGAAAAAAAAAAAGTGAAAATACTTTGGAGGAATTTTGGTTTATAATGAAAATTTGATGCCCTTTCCTAGATTTTCTATGGAGCTCATTCCCTGTGGCACCACGATTCCATCAAGGGCATCATTTCATATAAACGACTGTTAAAACAGGATAACACACAGTATTTCTGTTCTGGACTAGGGTCTTCAAATTAAATTTGTGTGAAGATTTTGCTCCTCCTTGCAACCTTGTCTTTGTACAGATAGAAGGAATCAGTTACCCAATTTCATATTCAGAAAAGAAGGCATTAGAACTAAACGACTTTTCTTTTTTCTCAGAAGTGAACACCTGAGCTATATATTTCATTTGAGTTATTATGGAATTTATAATATGTGACCTGGCTATTTTGAATGGTACAATAATGAAAATCACTGGGAGTTTTTAATGTTTAATCAATTTATCAAATGAAAGAACATCAAACTCAATTGTGAGTACAGCAATGACAAAAAAACCTCAAAATTCTCCTTAAATGAACAAGAACTAAGTGAGCAGTTAAACAACGCATTTGGACCATTAAGAATCCAAGGTCAAATTAATATATATTTTTCCTTAGAGATTTTAGAGAAAATTAAAATACATTTACTTAAAAAGGCACACTCTTCAAAAGCAAGAGCATAAGACAAGGAACTCAAAAAAATGCAAAAAAAATCAAAGACATTAAACTACATTGACAAAGATTTTTTCATTTCCTTCAAAACCATAGAATCACACAAACCTGATAAAGAAATAGTACCTGTGGAGGTAAAGAATATTTATGCTATAAAACTTCAGCATGAAGCAGTGGGTAAAGCTTTTTTGTGATCAGCAGTCAGAATTATGCAGAAGGCAGGACTGGGGAAATGGGAGATTTTAACTACAGCTGTTAAGGAAGGAACCAAGAACAGTTCAGAAAGGGTTGGTCTGAGCAGAAAAGGAGAACTTTTTTTGTCAGTTTTTCACAGAAAATATGAGGCTTGATAAAGTGGCTTTAATAAATAACACTGGGGGAGTTGACTTTATAAATAATACTGGGGGAGTTCTTTTCCCTGGGTGAGGAAGAAACAAATAAGAGAGTACTTAGACTACGTCAATTATTCCAAATCATCTTAGCCTAATGCACTTGGCAACTTAAGCATTTGAATAATGAAACTGCAGATCTTTGAGAAAATGAGAAGGATAACCAAAAAAAAATTACAATCTTACACTTTAAAAGAGAAAGAAAGGAAGAAGTAGTGAATTGTTGAGTTGTTATCTTAACTTGAAATCGCAGAAAATAATCTGGGGAAAAGCCCCAAAGGATGTTCAATAAATGGGGGGGAGGGGGTGTGAGGGTGGGGAGAGGGAGGCAGGGAAGAGATAAATGAACAGTGAATGGGAATTTATAAGGAATAAAACAGTTTAAAACAACATGATTTTTACTTTAAAACAGGAAAATTGGTACTGCAGAGAGACAGAAAACCAGCAAATGTCACATTTTGTGGGGGTTTTGTATATAACATTCTCCCAGGAGAACTTTATGATCATGATCTGGACAAATATTGCAGATGTAGATACAAGGAAAACAATGTTCCAGGAATGTTTTTTAATGGTTTACTCTGAACTAGATGGCAAATGGATTTCTGTAGGGGTCTCTTCCTCGTGCATCTATGTCCTCATACCTATTTCATATTTTCATTAAAGGACTGCATGGTGAACTGCTAAATCAGATTACGTATACGTTGAAACAGAGTACTGAACTTTACAAATCGGACGTATGGCCTGAAAAATAATTTGATGCTATTGAACAGATAGAAGTAGAACTTACTAAAAGACAGCCATCTACACAAATACATGGTCTGAAATAATTGGGTGGGAAATCACTCTGAGAGATGTATGCAGTAGTTATCTTAATAAACAGCAGAACATCAATCAATGGAGCCATGCTTGTGCAATCAGCCAACTGAACCTTAGCTTGTCACATATAAACAAAAGATAAATGCAATAATCCTTTGATTCCGACAGCACTAGTAAGGACAAAGTGGAAGAATTTTGTTTCCAGCTCAAGGAATTATATTTCAAGAAAGGTGGCAGGAAGGGAGTCCAGCGGAGAGTCACAAACATGAGAGGATTTTGAAGCATTATTTATAACTGAAATCAAATAAAGAGATGGAAAAGTGTAATCTGAAGGAGAGAAACTGAGATACAAAGTAAGAACAAATAAGTATTCACTTAAATAAACACTTCAGGAAAGTGGAAGGGATTAACCTAATATCATATGTGAATATGAAAAAGAGCAATTGGCTTAAATTATAAAGAACAAGATATTAACAAAAACATTAATAACAGGGCAGTAAGGTAAAGCCTGAGTCACACCTTTTCAGAAAGCTGGGCTATTTCCAGTGCTGGAGGTTTTTAAGACAAGGCTGCACACATGTCTCTAAGACTCTACCTACATTTAATTGGCCCTGCCCTGCAGTAGGTGAATGGACACTGACTGAATAAACTCTTGATTTCCCTTCCAGCAATATTATGATCTAACCACCTGCAATTCTCACTGCATTTAAATCAGTGCCAAAGCATTTAATAACCTCCCTTCTTTTTACCCATTATGACCTCTCACAAGAAAAGCTAATAATAGCTTATTAGCTAGTTTAAAAGGCAGACAAACAATTGCAGCCTCCTCTCACATACCACTCTAGACAGAACTGATGAGCAGACTTCTGCATGCCTGTGCTCAGACTCCATTGTAAAACGTAAAAGGGTGTGTCTTTCACTTGGCAGTGTATTAAGTAGTGTTCAGTGTGTAAGTAGTAAGAAGACCCTCCGCATTTCCTCTACCAGGATCAGTGAGCTCAGGGAACTTTGATGACTGAAGGACATGAAGAGATGTAAGAAGGCACATAACACCCCATCACCAAAAAAACCCCGAACAAAACCAAACAACCAACAAAAAAAATGAACCAAACCCAAACCAAACAAAAAACACCAACAAAACAAAACCAAAAATGCAACCCAATAACACAAAGCAACAAAAAATACTCAGCCTCTCTTCTCCAAAAAAACCCCAAGAAACAAAAACAATTTGTGTGACTCACTGAATAAACACAAAGGTAGCACTGCCCAGAGCTTTAAGAACCACAGTCTGCTTATTGAATTCCATCTTAAGAGCTTGGATTCTACTATCTGAAGGAAAAAATCAACACTTTTTCTGCTTATTACCTGAAAGATAATTCTGATATTGAGAAAATATACCATCAGGATGCTGGTGTGTGTGTTTGTATTTATATACAAACATAATTACTGATACTAAGTTTTAACCAAGAAAATAAAGACATCATTAAAGCAACTAAGTTTTCCTGCAATTAGTTGCCCACAGAACATGGAGAAATTTTGAAGACTTACCACCATGAAGAAGAACCCATACAATCCACAGCTTATGATTCATCAGGGTATTATTCCCCTTTCTCCTATTTTCCTTACTATGATTTTGTGTGGACTCGATTGAGAAAAGCCTTTTCAAAACACAGCTAATGTGAGAAATACTGCAGCAGACATGTCTATGGTTTATAAGAAACTCTTCCAGATCACCTATATTGTACATGTGATTGGAAAATGAATGGTAGCTTGATAGGAGCTGAGCTGCAAAGATGAAGTCTGAAATGTGGTTCTGTAACTTTAAACCACTGAATAACATCATAATTTCCATTTATGTAATACCTTTCTCTTATAGATTAATAACTATTTCACAAAAGAAGGACACTTCATCAATTTGAGTAGGTGAGAAAGATGACACAAAGAAGAAAAGTAAATAGCCACCCTGAGGGCCCAAGTCTAAGCTAAGAAAAACATCTAGCTCTTCTGTGTCTCACTGCCTTAGCTGTTGGACTATATTGAGCACAGTAGCCACCACTTAATCACATAGGCATTTTAAAATTAGCTGTTTAAACGAAGATCCTTGTAGGGTGAGAAGACTCTTTAGTAAACAGAAAGTCCTATGGAACTCCCGTCAACGCTACTACACTATGCTTTTCAGTTAAAATTACAGTATGATTATAAAGGTTTTCTGAAAACTAAAGAGTTTAACTTATTACAAATTTCATTTACAATTCAGCTAGGAGCAATTAATATCCTAGGAATTCTTCCTAGTCTTTTGGAATACAACTATTAGACGGCAGCATTCCTACTATGATTGTTCATACTGTTTGGCAGAAGAACATAAACCACTTTCCTAACCTGCAAAGACAGGATGCTCAAGGTGGCTAAATGGAGAAGATACTTGAACTTAAGCCAGACTGAATTACAAAAATGGAGAACAAAAGAGAAACTGTCGTGAAGAATTCTGTTGCCAACTAACTTATCCAAGAGGATTTGTCTTATTCTGAGATTCAGACACTAAAAGATAACCATGAACACTTTATCTTTGAAAAACAAAATGAAAAATTAATAACTCTTTTGAAGAAATATTATATTCAAAATTTTATAACCTGCTTCATATATTGACTTGCAAGGACCACAATCTGTTTCATACCAACCCATACGTCCTTAGGGTAAATGGATAAAATGCCAGATTTTAAAACCTGCTTTTGGCAAATTTTATCTTCATATGAAAGCAATTTCTTCACTTGAAAGAGGTTCATATAACATAACGCACAACTTGCTATAAAGTTATTAATATGGGGCTCACATTAGGGGCCTATAGATCTGATTCTACAGAATCTGGAATCTGCTTGAATAGGAAGTCTGTCTCAAAAAGGACATCATTCTCCTTTTTATATCCCGTTGTGGTGCCTTATGTCCCCCTCACCACTTTTTTTGGTTGGCTTATTTATAACGGGTATGGGGAAAAATTACATATAACTAATTTTCAGCAAGTACTGTACCAACTAGGAGGGTTATTAAAAGCAAACTGTAGAAATCAAAAGCCTTTCCTCTTAATTAAGCCAGAGTGAAAATAAATCACTTTCGATTGCACTCACATTTTTTAATTCCATAAGCATTATTTTGAATGCAACAAATCAGGTATTGAGTTGGCCTTACGCAACAATCAGGAAGTGAAATCCACGACAGTTGACAATGTGGTGCTTGGTCAAAGATTGCACTTGATTATCTTAGAGGTCTTTTCTAACCTAAATGTTTCCATGATTCTATGAATAAGGGCTTTTTCTTTTTTTTCTTGAGTTACATTTTATCAGTTGTCAGGATTAAAGGATGGTTTCAGAGGAATATGAGGTTCATCCTTATTTCCTCATTTTGTTTACGAGTAGGAATCAGTTAAGCAGACAGTGAATCTTGACCATTTTTCCCAATTCAGCTTGGGAAAAAATCAGTAACTTTACACTCTTTTAATTTCGTAAGTTAATTTTGAAATAAAATATTACTTTTTAACTATCCATTTTGATAATGACATGATTTGTTTAATCAGTTCTCAAAAACTAAAAATGTTTCAGGCCAAATAAAATCTTTGCTATCTATTAATCCTATGATTTCACTACAAAAAATTTTTGTGTTATACATGAAAATAAATTTTTATTCAAACCTTTTTTCTAGAAAACTTAAAGATCATCATGTGAATGACTATGAAGACTCACCTATATTTAATAAAGAAGAACAAAGGGGACCAACATTGTTTATTTTCAGGCATTTCACTTGATGCAGAATGCAAAAGCCACCAGAGATGCACTTTCTGCTGCTGCAATGTACTTTGGACAAAAAAAAAGTAATCATAGCTATTGAAAGCAGAAAGACAAAATTTCCTAAGAAATTGTATGATCAGTACATCCATTATGCTAATCACTCATCGCTGTTTGCATCATTATAGTTTAGCTTTCATGACTGTAAGTGGAAGAAACTGTTGAAACCGAACAGAAAGGTGTATAACTGTACTATTATAGCACCCAATTTATAACATTTAGCTCATGAATAAAACATCAAATAAATATTTTCACGATTAGTTTTTCTTTTTATGAATAATGAAAAAGAATCACAAGCACATTTGCTTGTTTTGCTATTTTAAGGTGTATTACTGAAGTCCTAAATTGAATGTTGGAATCTCTGCAGAGAAAATAGCTGAGAACATTCCGTCTTCATTACTTTTTCAATAAGCAAATGAACAAGTGTTGAATTAGGAGAATAACACCAAAACTGTACATTTAGCTCTTTCCATTTGCTTTCAGTCATGCTCAGCCTACTTTTGTATTCACCCTGCATTCACTTAAAGAATATTCAGGTATTCATAAGAGATTTTTTTCACAAGAACTGTTAACGGGGAGAGGGGGGGGGTGGGAGGGAAGGAAAGAACGCTGAGTCTCATGTCCTCTTTTACACCTGACTAGTGCTCTTCTGGAATTCTTTAGAGGTATAGTATCTGTTGCAAACTGAAGCTACCAGGCTTGTGGGCACAGAGTGATTGTAATCATTTGCAAGAGGCGAAGACTTATCCATTGAATCCCAAAAGCTCTAGCTTCTTGGTTTAAAATTTTAAAAATTTTGAAAAAAAGGACTTAGCTTCATGTTTCATTATTCATTTTCATTTCATTCACATTAGTGGTAGTATATGTTCATAGGTAAAACCAAAGACAAGTTTTCCTCTGAAGATCATATCTATAGAAGTAACTAAATAAGCCAGGCAAGAATGTGAGCATGCATTTTGCAGCTCAGACCAAGCAGAAGCATGTTGTTGTTTTGTGTCAACACTTAGTGCAGGTGGTGGACACTGCTGTCAGTCTTGGAGATTCAGGTATGGAGCCAGTTTACAAAGGCTGCTGCACAAGTTAAAGCTAGTCCTCTTTAAAAAATAAAGAGAAAATAAATGGTAATAATAAAGCTCTTGAACTTTCTTATCCTTACTTAGAAAGTATTTTCCCATTCTGCACTTGAAGAGTTTTCTGACATCGTTTGCAGTTCTTTGCAACCAGTGCTGTGCATGCTCACACAATTACACACATGAATGTGATAAAATACAGTTTAATCTAAAATCTTCACTCAGTCATTAAATCTTTCAGTAGTTTAATATATTCAGGAATTATGCTGTAGGCTAAGCCAGTGTAGCCAAGTCTCAAAGATTTAAAACTATTATAAAATTCCACAATTTTTTTTCCCACTAAACTACTACATCTTCTTGAGAGACTTGGGGAGTTTGTGATTGTTTTGTACACATCCAAAACATAATTCTGACCAATCCTAATTACCTCACACAGATCAGGTACTCAGTATAAAATACTGTTCATGGTCAAGTAATAAAAGAAACTTTTGTAAGAATAAATGTTATTAGTAAAGGTAATTGAGCCCTCTGTGGACATCTGGCAAACAGGAAATCATAAGAGGAGTTTTATTTTAGTACAAATATTTTATGTGCAAATGAGAGGAATAACATCATTACTATAAAAGATTATATGGCACTTAAAATATGGCCATTAATTTGTAAAGAAACATATCCTCCCTTTTCCCCTCAGTTCTTGAATTCTTTGTTGTAACTGGCAAAGCAGGTAATGGGGTATAATCTTCAGAGAGATAAACCTAAAAAATGTGTTCTACATCTAATTAACATTAAATACCAGTGCCTTATTGTAGTTAGAGTACGATATCCCTTTTTCTTCTTTGTTTTTTTTTTAACATTCATCAGCATTTAACTTTAAAATGATTGAGAGAATGGATATTGGTTTCTGCTTGTATAGAAAGGTGAAACACTAGGAAGGTGGTAAATCAGAATTTTAAAATCCCACCTTATACTCTCAGAGTTCAGTGCTTAAGTGCTTTAAAATTGCTGCTAATTGTTAATTCATTTCAGAATCTGAATGACTGATTTTAGAATTATGAAGCTAACAAAAGTTTTATGTGGTATAAATAATTTAGGGTGCAATGGGAGAAAATAGGAGATGGTAAGGTTTCAAATGAGAACCAACACATTCATTTGTTCCATAACAGCTAATTATTGCCTGTGAAACATTTGCTGATCATTTAGAAGTCTTTTCTTGTTCACTATGTGAACTTTAATAGACAAGGTGATGAAAAGTCAGAATAACTGTTCATTTAAATTACATTCCTACTTGAAAGTAATTAAAACAGGGACTTCTGCTAGTGCACATGTGTAGAACTTGCTGGATTTCTAATCTTACAGATTTTACAACCTTTCCTGTGAAATCTGAAGAAGCAGATTCCCCTCCTCCAGGCAGAGGAAACGGGTCCACAAGCATACTGAAACCACATTCAACTGCATCACATGATGATTAGTGCTATAATCACATTCCCAGAACTATTTTTATTTTGCAATGTAGTGCATAAATCTGTAGGCTCTCGCAGTGATATGTGTTTTGTTCCAAAACACATTATTATCAGAAATTGATGGTAAGGTCAAGACATTTTCCAAAATCCTCCCATTATTAAATTTTACTTTTTTTTTGAGCAGATATAATGATTCTGTAGGATAGGAAACGTGTTAATCTGCCTCACAACAATCCTGCCACACAAAAATAAATCTTCCAAACCCAAATTCTTTTACTATAAATGTCTTTAATCTAAATTTTTTGGTTTTACTCTTTCCAATTATACTTCTCACCAACTGGCTTTAAACATGAATAATGCAATAATGTAAAAATATCCCCCCTGGTCAGAAACTTACATCATTTCCAGCATAGGCAGTTGCAGAGGGCAATTATAATACCAAAGTAATTACATACAGAATCATGTGAACTCTGACAACCCATTGAATGGTATTCCCCTGTAGGTTACAGATTAGGCAAAGCAAAGTATTTATTAGAACAAAATATTTCTTTTGGTAGCTGGAATCCACCTTCATCTGTCTGTGTAGACTCCTCTTAAAAGTCCAGAAATATTAAGGCATTTAACAACAGCACTTTGTATAAGGACCCTAACAAGTCCCAAGCCCTACAGCATGGTGGGAAAAATAAACCAGTCACAAATCCAAAAGCTTTATATAGTCTAGAGTCATATTCTTCTTTCTCACTCACACAACTGAAGCATTTTCCAATAAAACTAGTCAGGGCATCTGCCAAGATAAAATATGACTTTGAATCCTTAAACTTATTTATGCCAGTTGTCAAAACCTTTCTCATTTTTAGCTCCACTGACATTTTGGTAAAGGTCCTGACCAAGAGATATTGGTCACTTTTCAGCAAAAGAAAGTCAATAATGCTCTTGATGGAAAAAAGATCACAAATTATTGCAAGAATAGTGTAATGTCACTGTTCAATATACTATGTTTTTCTCAGTAATTATATTTGAAGAAGTGTGGTCAATAGAAAAAAAGTGTTTAAAACATTTCAGGGATCCATACAGAGATGTATTTATTATGATGATGACAATTAATAAGCAAATAACTACAGTTTTTGTCAATATTCAGCATATCCAGCCCAAAATATTAAGGTAGAGCCCATCTATGTTCTGCATTTGCTGACAGATTCAGGCAAATTAGGGTGTAAAATTTTGTAATTGACAGAGAGGACCGAAAAAAAAGTAGAAAAAAATCTGCTGACAAGCAGACATGGCATTTGCCAGATTTTCTGTATTCAATCTTGCATTTCATTCACAACATTTTATTGATCTTTTGATATTTCGCATCATGCATGATGATCCATGCACATGAAAATCACATTCATTTTCAAGGCATAATCCCTTTGAATTTATACAGTTTATAGTTTCATTGCATATATCTTTAAATCTTGAAAGAACACTTTGATATTTACTCAGTCATGTCACTGTATGTGGCAAATCACCTGTGATTACAGCTACACTCAGCTAATAGGCAGTGATAGTGTGAAAATCTGTGCAACTTATGACTTGCAGCTACTGATATGGGAGGAAGAAGAAAAAAGTAAGTTGTAGGCTGAATACATTGCAGTTGATCCTATTTATGCTACTCCAGACATAATTAAAGCAATTATAGTCTTTAGAAAATGAAGTGAATTTGCACAGGTACAAAAGCACTTCCTGATATATGGTAGAGTCATTGAAAATGCAGGTAAGGCAGTAGAAAATGGCAGTGGAGAACAGTTGGGGTCTAACTATGTTCAACTGATTTGATACTGTATAAATCACAGGCTATTGAAATGTGTTCCTAAGCTCAAGTCAAACATTTGACTTTAACAGTGACCACCGAAATGCCTTAACCTTGTGAACATTTTGTTTGTCACAATCAAGTAAAAGCAGCTTTTACGAACATAATTGTCTATACGAGTGAATTCATGTACAAAACATTGGTTTAATAAACTGGCAAGATATTGCTGTGGGGTTTTTTGATGATTGATGAGACATTCTAAGCTACTTTTGTATTCAATCTATCAACTTTTGTTTAAACTTTGTGAAGATATATTACACATGCATATCTCAATGCAAAATTAAGTTGGAAGAATACTCTAACATATTTCAAATTTTCATACTTAATTAGGCTTTTTAAGAAATTATAGCACCTTTTAAGTCTCAGGGGATAAAAAACCACATTTTTCAATAACTGCCATTTTAACAGATGGGAAGTCAGACCATCTGACTGAGAAAGACCTGCCTTCTTATGGAAGCAAGCATAAAAAGTCACTGGATTTTGACCTCCAGTTTCAAATCCTATTCTCTGGATAGAAATCACTAAAAGCATTAAAGATACTAAAAGAAATTAATACTATTAAACACAGTTTTCAACAAATTGCTATATCAAGGGCCTGTAAATCAGATGTAAAATGTAAGATTACTTTTCCATCCACACTGATAATTGGTTTGCTGTTTTACTGGGGGGTTTTACTCCTTATTAGCAAAAAGAATGACCTTCACATAAAGAAAAGTTAACACCTTGTAAGTTATCTTTTAAACGTGTCTATGTACAGCCCCTACCCATTACTGTACATTTGTCTATTTCTATTCATGTAAATAAGATTATCTAGCTTTCTAGATCAGGCCCTAAAGCACTGCCTTTACTTCAGTTTCCCACTGATCAAAGAATACATGATGAGTGGGATGAGCGGAGACCTTGAAAATAGAATATTTACTGAGCTGTTGTTTGTCTACAAAAAAAAATAAATTTAAATGTACAGCATTAAAGGTAAGGCCACTGGAGAATGGCCTACAGAATGATGAATAAATATAAGGCATGTTTGGGTTTGTTCCCTTGTGCCCTAAACGTTTTCCTCCCACCCCCTAAACTATTCCCAAGTAGTTCCCTACAGCAAATTGGCTCCGTTAACATGTTTTTCTCTCTTTTAACTTATGTGGCAGCACTCCAATATTTACTTGGTCATTCTCCAGTAAAATACAACATCTTTTGGTACTAAAGACTCTGAAGACTATTAATTGATTTCAAACAACAACACCACACATACAGTGATTTTGCAAGGATCTTCCAAGACAGCCTGAAACAGTGGCAGAGCCTCGGTTTGTTCAAGGCAGCACAGATGAATCAAATTCATTATGTTACAATCTATCTGAAAATCAGTTAAACATGAATCTATGGGTATCCTTTGCTCAGGACTAGTACACAGTGGAACAACTGCTATCTTTTCCCATCAGGAGGGAAGTAATCATTGCAGTAACTCATTTGTGCTGGGGACTTTTTAAAATTTCAATATGAATATGAATCTAATTAGCGGCCCAAGACTGATATTTTCCCATGTCAACATATATACACATTGATCTGACATTGTTATATTTGAAAAAAAAAGTTAAAATGAGTGATGCAAGAACCTCAGAAGCCCTGGGGTTTGGAAAAGCTTCAAAAACTAGCAAAGACATAGTTAAAGAAAGAAACAAAGAGAATCCCACAATATCCTATGATCTTCCCTCCCATCCCAGATGCTTACCACCAGAGAACTTCTTATCTCATCCTCCACATGGGGACGATCCAAAGCTTTCTTTGTAGAAAGAAAAGAAGTTCCAGCACAGAAGCTTTTTGTGCTTCTCTTGTCTGCCTAACCTCTTCTCTTTCTTTCAGTTACTGCTCCTTGCTGCGTAGCAGTTTTGTGTTGACCTATTGGCAGATTTGAGAATAACAGACTCTGTGCATTAAGAACCTTTATCATTCTCATTGCAACTTAAAGTGGGATTTGTACAGCATATTCTGGACCCATTAATTTCAGCTTAAATGACTATTTCAGTATGTGTCAGACTCTGTTAATTTAACCTTCCATTTTGCTGAGCAGAGAAAAGATGATTACCAAATGACAATTCTCTCTACTCAGGTCTGAGAAATACGAAGCAAACACAGACTGGAGGTTTAAATTGAATTTTATTGTCAAGTTTACTTAATTTGACAGCAACAGCAAAATCTGTATTTTTTGTTAGGTGTGCAAAAGTAAAAGCAGAATCCTGGCTACCATGGGGCAAATGGACCTCCTGGACCCACAAGTTATCATATAAATTATATATATATAAAGCAGCTCCATTCTGTTTGATTGCACACTGGCTTAGAAAATGAAACAAGTGAGCAAATGAGAAAGAAACATTGGACTCTAGAGAAACTGTCAAAACATTTTTATTTTCATCTCTGCCTAATGTCAATACCTGTAGTGTGGCACATTCCATGAAACATCTTTGAGTTTAGAAACACACAAAAATGTCCATATACATTCTTCAATAGGAGAGAGTCTGGTTTGATGAATATAGCTGTAACCAAAGTTAGTAGCTTTTCAAAATTGTAATTGTATATAAGAGGGCTGTTTCAGTGAGTATATCATTAAAAACAGACTAAAATAGTAGCAGAACAGCTACCATAGAAAATTCATGTTGCAAAATTAACCTATCCATTTTCACAATATGTAATCATGCATAAGAGAAGGTTTCTTGTAGGAATGTAGAATGACTCAGTGTTAAATTATATGATGGCTGAAATCATTGAGGACTGTTCAGAATCTAACACACTAAAATGAGGCCTGAAAAAAAACATAACTCTGGAACTCTATAATGTTGTTGCAGAGTTACAGATATTTTTGCATACTGAGAATGCTTACATGGGAAGATTTTATTCTACTCTGAGTAGCAGGAAATAAGAAAAGATAGTCTCAGCTTTCGAATTTCAACTTAAAAATTCCAGTATGAGCAAATCATGGGAAAATATCCCAAAGGCCATGGTTAGTGTACTTGCTTTGCTTTAAACAGCCGGCCCAGTGTTTTTCTTACTTTGATGGTTAACTAAACACTAGAGATTTATTGTTGGTTATTTTTAGAGTCTTCCAGTTTTTGAGATCTGCAGAACCAATTTCTTTCTCAAGAGTCATATCATTATCAATCAGTACCAAAAAAAGAGAATGGCATCCAGCAATAATTGTCATTGTTGCACAAAATATGAAAAGAAAAACTGTCTATACTTTTTCTTCTTAAATCAATAGAAAGAGAGAAGAGGGAGTGGAAAGAAGGAGGGAAGGAAAGATGGAAAGAAGGGCAGAAAGGAGAGAAAAATAGGAAAAAAAAAGAGGAAGAAAACAAGAAAAAGAAAATAACTTTTTTTTAAAAAATTCCAGCAATAGAGAGAAGTCTGTATGGTACCCACACCCAAATATAACAAGAGGATTACTGAGCTTAGTTGCTCTAAGTGGGTGATCATTTTTGTCATACTGTACACATGAATAACTTTTTTTGAGAACATGAGAACTGAAGTCTGACACAAATATGGGCTGTAAAAAAAAAACAACCCATTAATGAATAGACAGTTTAGCAATTTCTATGACTTTCAGGAAATATATTTAAATACTGTTTGTTTGTGATAAAAATGGAATGATCTACCAAAAAAAGTAATGAACTTATCAGGGAAGTGATTCTGAGTTAAAGAATGTGGTGACTTCAGAGAACAAGGAACTTGCAAATATCTCACCAATTATTGCAGTTCTCAATGCAGCCATGATTTCCAGCAAAATAAAGATTTTCCTTTCCTAGGGATGTAGCCAAAGTCGACTGGAAGATTTTCTGTTGACTTTAGTAGTTATTGAATGAACTAATGACTCAAACAGGTACTGATAATGCCCCAAACGAATTCTGTTATAAACTTCTAGTCTTGGCCTGAGCTGGCCCTGATTACCGATGGCTATCACCAGAATGAATATGTTAACAAAGAGTATAATTTTGTTTAAAGCAAAAAAAAATAACCCCACAGTAATAAAAATGACAGAAATATAAAAAATTTGGATATGACTAATCAGGAATAAAGAAGACAGCATTTGCCCTTAAATAGGAATTTGACTCATCACTGGCTAAGAAGAAAATGTTGGAATTCATTTCACACTCCTTTTAAAATCAACAGTATTTTATGTTTCATTTGAAGAAAATCCTCTGTTCCTTATAAGTGCATAATTTTCTAACTATTAGATGAAAAAACTATCATAAATAATTGATATAGTTCTTTTTGCTTGCTCATGAATTCTGGACATATCACAATTTGTGGTTTTCAAACTTAACTACTGACTAATTTCTAATTAAGAAACTTTTATTTGTGGCTTGTTTGCAAGCCCATTTTGAGACTTAGACTTTCGGAATTAAAGTAATTGTGAATGGAACATAAAAACTTCATGGTTTATCCCTTCCACCACAGTACCATCTGTGTTCTGGCTTCATCTACAGATATGGAATTCATCTTTCTAATAAGTGAATAAAACCATAGAGTAATATCATGCTCTCAAGTTATTTCTCAGCTCCATAAGAGAATATTTTAGCATACATTATGAAAATAATGAGACTTAAGCATCTGCCTATGTATTTTATTAAGTCTGAGAAATGTATTTAATATATAAAAGCTTGAAAAATGAAAGAAAAAAATTTTTACACACACATTCAGAAATAGTCATGCTAAAATTTGTTGATTTTTATGCATGTTTCTTCTAGGAAACAAACCTGTTGCTAGAGTATTTTTGGAAACAGGATATAAAAAGAATGTGGTCACAGCTACAATACTTTTAAAAAAATGTATGAATATACTTGGGGTTTTTTGCAGTATTTATCCTGCTCTATAAATCACTTAGCAATATGAGTTTGGTGGAAAGAGTCTTTATTTCTTAGGTAAATAGCTACATTTTTACTCCTACATTTTTACTTACAGAAGATCTTTGGTTCCATATAGAGAAATACAAACTATTACTAGCACCTCCTCTTTAAATTTTAAAGCAAAGCATCATCTCCTGTTCTTCTTGAAGACAAGAGAAAAAGAGACAATAAGTATCTCACATTAAAAATGAATACCATGTTTGACAACAGTTCTGTGCTCAAATTAACTAAGATAATCTCTGTGATACTGTGTTATTCATTTTTACAGGGGTATTTTATTTGTGTGGTCTATCGTGGCTGTGGGAAATATGAAACAAAGCTATAAAAGAAGAGAAGAGGAGGAATCTTCTGAGGACACTTAACCACAAACACATTATACTTTCCTACAAAAAAAAGAATTGTGAAGCAGTGCATCTTGAATGGATCTGTTCTTTGAAACATGAATATAAGTAACAAAACATATTCTGATCTTTCATAGTTATGTATGTAGTCACAAATAATAAATCCTCCATTATGGTTCACAGAGATGAATCCTCAGAACAGAGACTTACCAACCAGCCTGAGGAAAAAGAAAAATCAGATTTCTCTTATATCAAAACTTTTTAAGGAGAAAAACAGTCTGCACAATGAAAACAACCTTCAATACTTTTGACCTAAATCCAAATCTTAAAGGGATTCTTAGAGTTAAAAATAAAAATATTTTTCTCTGTCTTTTCGTTAGATGTGATTAGACAAGAGAATTCAGAAATACTATGAGAAACCTTCTTTCTTCACATTATCAGACTCTGAAAAATAAGGACAGCTAATAGGATTCAGTGACTCTGTGTGTGTTCATAGTCATTAGACTTGCCTTTACTTCATGACATTTAGATGGAAAAAAGTTGTTTGCAAGAATGTCTGAGAAGTTGTTCCCTTATATCACAGCCTGTACTTTTTGTTCCCTCCTCTCTGTGCCCTAAAAGGTGCTCAGTTTGGAGAAAATTTTTTTGAGATCTCTATAAACATATGATAATCTAATCAGGTTACAAATAGAGTGTGTGTCTGTTACATTTGCACGTGTTAGTTCACATATTACTGACAACCAAAGAAAGCTTTCCTTGTTTTAGACGGCTCCTTTGTGAAGAGTCTTTCCTTTCTTCTCCTTTTGAGCTCTTTCCTGTATTTAACACTCACTACTGCCAAGTTCTTAGCTATAATTTCTGTCCAGAATAAACTGCTTATGTCTTACATCTGGCACTAGGCCCTGGTAAAAGCTGTGATTGATTCCCTAACATTAATGTCTTTAATTGTTCCAAAGTTCAAATCCTGAGAGGATAACTTGAGGACAACACATGGTCAAATACTGTACTCGAGCATAAGTCATCAAAAGCAATATCTCAGTGGATGTCAATTTATTTAGAATTAGGAGAGACTTGTCTAAAATTAAGAACTTCACCTCACAAATGTTAGATGCCATACTCATTTCCAGAGCCCCTGTCATTAAAGTTTCTATAAGTGGAGAGAGCTACAACTAGAGCTGGGCACATGCCGTACTCCCAGAATAGAAGAATGGTCATGCATATGTGCTTGAGGCTTTTCTAGGCCAACAGCAATGCTTTCCTGAATGTTGGAGAACCAAAGAGGTTATTTTCCCTTTTTTCTATTTCATTTTCTTTTTTTTTTTAAAGTTTCTTATCTACACTTCAGTTAGTTGAAAAAAAAACCACTGGAAATTTCAAAATATTAATGAAACACAATTCAGTCAAATTTTTCATGGCTATTTTTTCTCTTGTATCCTGTTTAATATAATTGTCTCAGACTTAAAGAAGATTAACAAGGATTATTTTAGATACTTCATTTTACATTAAGAATTATTCACAATACGGACAGCCTTTACTATCAGCATTACTCACAGCTTCTTAATAACTAGACTTACTGCTTGCCTTGAAACTCCATCCATCCCCAGCTTGGCTTGGCTTGCAATGCAATTAAGTGAATATCAGGCAGCATGACACTGCTTTCAGATCGAATTGTTACATCAATCATTACACAGTGGGACCAGCTCCTGGTGTAAATTCAGGATGCAGAAGTATTAATGACATAAATGAGAGCAGAGTAGAACAGAGCAACATTAATTAGAAAGGAGAACAGAAATATTTAATGAATTTGCATCAAAACCAAGAGGCCTCCAAATGAGATAAAAATGTCAATCATGTCAGCATTTCTAAAAGTACAACATTATTGATTTGTTACAAAACATTTTGAATAAATGACATATTAGAAAAGGGTTTCAACTTGCAAAGTAAAAGAGGCTGTTTTATAGAAAGAAAGAAAAGAGAAAAAAGAATTTGTGTGACCTTCACCTTCACAAAGAAAATTAAAAATTAGTCTTCTATTGACACAAGTAGGCCTTTTGGTTCTGTTTTTTTTCATTTTAGCTATAGAGAAAATAATCAGTTTGTCACATAACTCCCCACTGCTGTTTGCAAGTCTTTCAAAAGCTTAGTTCTTACTCGCTTTTGTAAAACATTTTGGGCTCTTCACCTCAAAGGCATTGCATAATTCCAAAGCCTTACTAAGTTTATGCTGTTACCCTCAGGATATAAAACATATGAAATTTTTGTGGCCTATGAGTTCACTCTATACCGTGGTCTGCCTAAACTATTTCTGATGTTATTTGCAGCTGTAGGAAATGGATCATAGTTGTACTTTTTTAAAGAAGAAAACAGCTATATCTTTTGTTTCAAGGGACCTTTCTCAGTTTGAGAAAGCCATTTTCCTGTTACAGTCTTCTAGAGGCTTGTATATTGGAGCTTCTGAACAATCAGCTCAAGTTATGCTCCATAAATATTCAACAAATTTGCCCCTCCAGTAAAACCACGTTGATGATCTGCTTTCATGAGTTGTTAATCACATTCCACCCCTGCTGTGAGGGCTTGAATCAACCATTCAGTACAGATACGGTTAGTTTACAGATCTGGGGGTGGAGGCTGGTGAGCAGAGGGGTCAATGAGGGGATTTCATCCAGCAATGGAATAGCCAACATGGATTGCATTATTCTGCAAAGTAAGGAGAGGAAAGCTGCATGATGCTTTGCAAGCAGTCTTTCAGTGAAGACAGGCACTAATGATCCAAACCCCAAAGATTACCTTTGCTTTGCCCCTTCAATACAGAGTATGTGCATAGAAATCAAAAGGCCTGGTCTTATTAACCAAATTAAAAGCTTTTTTCCATATTTTAAGTGAAGAAGCAAGACTCACTGGTTTCCCTGGATCAGACATTGTTTTCACATAGCCCCTTTTTTTTAATGATTGGTTAAAGAAACCAAAAAATTGGAAGTGAATGTCTTGGGCAGGAAACAGCTGATGCAACACTCTAAATATATGAAGTAGGATCAGTCTGCACACTGAAGAATAACTTCTACTTGGGAGTGGGTTTATGTATATATTGTTGCCCAGCATCAGTTTTAGGTAAAAGCAAAGCTTGAGCTGGGGGAACACAAAGTCCTCCATTACAGCCTAGTAAGGTTTCTCATCCTCTTTCTTGAAAAACTCTCCTTGCATATGTGAACAGAAGTATTGTTATCCATTCTCTGCGATTCAGAGTCCAGTAATCTGAAGAATTTCTATACTAAGGAATGCCTTTTGGTGAGAAATTATCTGATAGAGTACCTACCACTATCTGTTTCAGTCTTCATAGAGAGCATTAGTGGGTAACTTTTCATTTCTTCTCTGCCTAGTAGGAACAGAGTTATTAAAGTAATAAGTTCCTTCATTCTTTCTTTTTGAGTTGGTTTCCCCCGATCAGGTGTATTGAATAACATATGCTGCTTTGCTCTCTATGAAACAATATTCATGCTACTCTCTCAAACACACTGCTGCTGCCAGGCTACAATACTAGCCTCCAAACACTTTGATGCTTTGGGATAAAGGATCTGTCAGATGTAATCAGACATTTGTCAAGTAGTATTTCAAAGAATCTTGTGTGATCCATTTCATTCAGGCACAAGACAGGAACCCATGCAACTTTTAGATCAGAGTGCAAATACATGGTGCTTTTCACTGTATGTTGTGACCAATAATGGAATTACAAGTCATTGCACCTACTTTCACTTTGCCTAACTTAAACGTCTGATCTGCATTATTGACAAACACCATTGTGCACTGAGACTCTGTGAGGAAAGAATTCCAGAACCACCCTGACAGAGAAGAGACATACATTCCTTGCATAACTACTTAACAGGGTAACAAGCAGAACTTTATACTATCTTTGACCTTGAGCTTGCTTTCCCCCTAACCTTCCACCAAGGTTCAGCTCAAGAAAAATCAAACCTTGTGATTCAGTGAGATGCATGAAGGTCCATATGAAAGGCTGAACTCATCTTGGACCTAGCAGCCACTACAGGTTATGCAACAATTTTTAAGTATCTACTTAAGTAGGACTATGAGAAATGAGTGTCAGCCAGTGAAACAAGTACCTGCACTTGTTTAGATATATGCACTCAAACTGGCTGATTTCCTTGTAAAAAATCTTAGGTGCTTTTTCTAACTGAATTTTCTGCTAAAGAATTAAGTGTTCACCTAAACAGTGTATTCTTATAGCATTTACTAAATATTGTTCTGCACATCTGCAGAAGCTTTGTTTTTATTCTGTGATAGTTGAAAATACTGCTAAATAGAAATCTTTACATGTTGCATATATAATTCATTAATTTTCCAGAAGTATTTTGAAATGTTTGCTTAACAAAAATAAGTATCCCAAATCAGTATTTTAATAGTTGTTAGATCCAGAAAAGAATTTGCAAAAAGTGTTGCAAAAGGAATATAAATAAAGTCAAAACAAAGCATCAACATGTGAAGAGTTTGCAGTTTTCCAGTGTTCACCAACTGTTCACTCCAGAGTTCCCAACAGTGCGACATTTATTGAAATACTTAATCAATGTTAAGTATTTTTCTCTGACAATAATTTAGGCAAATCAGTTTATTTCTTTACACTGAGCCCAATTTAACAAATCATAGTTCCTAATGAATTAATTCACTAACAGCAAGAATTCCCAGTTTCATAATATTAGTTCACATTTTGAAGCCGATTTGGAGTTCAGGACTCTGCAACCATGTTCAAAAGACATGCAAAGTGAATTCATAGGAATGCATGTTCCTTAGAGGAACCTCTGTCACCCTCAGCCAAATGCAAGGAGTAGTAACAATCACAGATACAACAGGCTATAATTTCCATATTCAGACCAAAATCCACTATTTTATTTAGGATTTAAGGATTTTTTTGTTTGTTTTAGTTAGTCAGGTTTGTTTGATTGTGGGATTTCTTTGCTTACTCGTCCTGTCTGAAGTACTAGGCTAGACATGGAATGCTCCTTTGAATGCGAGTAACCTAGCCTGACTGAGAGCATGGGCTGCATTTTCACTGTCATTGGCTTCTACAGAAGCAGTACATTGAGTAAGATATTCCTATGTTCACTGTCCTTTATTGCCTTCCAAAACATCCTCCTCTGTGCCCTCAAAGGTGAGTCACATCCTCCCAGCAAGATTCAGACTTGTGTTGCACACAGCAAAGTGAAAGATCTGATCCCAGAGATATGGAATTAAAGATATATGACCTCAAAGATATGAAACAAATGATATGATCCCAGAAGTCACAGCAAACTATAGGGCCAAGGTTGCTCATGTCAGGAGAGGGTAACTCAAGTGTCGCTACCAGTATTTTCTTTCTTCCTTGGGGCTAACCATGTGTTGAGCCTTTTACTTGATTCTACAACAAAGACATGCCTAGAAATACTTCTTTTAAACCACTGAAGTTGAGTAACTTTATAGTGTGAGAGACAGCAGGTCTGGTGCAATAGTTTCAAAATACCCAACCTGGGCAGATACACAGCACTGAGTAACAACTGTGTAGAAAGAGGAAAGGGTGCTCATTTCAGGTTTTGTGCTATTTGCCAGATAATATGAATTACAGGGGGTTTGAGTGTGAGTGGGACTATCTGTCTTTGCAAGGGCTTACTGTTCATTAAATTAGTGGTCTGTAAAAAATTTCAACTGTGAGCATACCTGAATAAGATTCAGTCCTCAGTTGCTTTTCTGTCTTAATTCAAATAAGAATAAGCACTAGCCTAAAACAGACTTCTTTCTCAATTTTCAGCTCTATGTGCCATTGTCCACCACTGAACTAAAGAGAAAATGAGGTGCCTCAGGACCCTCCAGGATGCAAGTGTTGACTATTTTTTACTCTTTGTATGAGACACATACTTAGAGTTGTTGCTCAGCCTGTCTTTTATTCTGTTTTTTCATTTGGAAACTGTTTGTTAATATTATACCTTACCTTGGCCTAATATGCAGGTGGGAATGTTTGTAAATCCTTGCTGAAAAAAAAAAGTGAATATAGTACAGTACTAAAGCTCTGCTGTTTAAATGAAGGTACTATACTTCTTAGCAAGATAGTGGCTGTATCATAAAATCTGCATAATTATTTTCAGTCTGCATTAAGAATGCAGAATGTGACAACATGATAAGAAGTTAGAGCAACTGGAATTTTCATTATAGCCTGCAACATTCTTTCCAAACCTTATCTTAGCTACTGGAAATATTTTCAAGCTGCACTGCCTTTAAATGCTGCTATTTACATCAATAACATTTCCACAGCAAATGAATAGCATGAAAGTAAAACAAGTAAGTTTATTTTTATAACTTACAAAGAGGTATAAGCTAGGGTTAAGGTTTGACTCTTGAAATGCTGAAAAGAACACCAACAATATTAAAAAAATTAAGCACAAAATAGGATAGAATTTCAAAAAAAAAACCCAAACCCCAGCTTTTTCTTCTTTTTCATCTGGTGTTATCCTTGCTAAATACTACAGATGGCAATGCTTTTAAGAAAACTCCTGTCTTGTCTGAAAATCACTACATTTCTGTTTGTACAGGGATTTGTATATATTACTAACACACTTTGTATTTAAGAGAAGCCCCTTTGAACTCAATTCTACTAATATTATCTCTGAAGAGGTGTTAGTTGTGGAGAGATTGTGCTTCGTATTCATATAGATGAATCTTTTTTATAGTTATTTGGATTAAATAAAATTGACATTTAATTTCTAAAATTCCCCATTTATTTACAGATGGAATAGTTTCTGTTTCTTGCACTAAAAAAGGCTGTTCTTTTATCTGTTTACAGGCACTAAAGCCAGTGTGGTGAAAACTGCACTGGTTTCGAGCTTCACTGAGCATCTTCTTTTCCACTTTCATTTCTGTTATCTGCAATATGAGGCCATGAGTCTTTTTCAGCTCTGAAAAATATACAAGATTTCATTTAACACACATTCATTCTGGCAACAGAACCTTTTTCAGTTTTGGACAATTAGATTATTGCAGCTAAGTAACATCATACATCTGAAGACGGACTTATTTTTCTAAACTGTGTTTATTTCAAACACATTTATGAAACATTTCTGAGACTTCTGTATATTCATTAAGGAAAAAGATGATGTTACGCTTCTTGTGGTTTGTCTTGTACAGACTTGAACTCTGTTCCACACAGTTTATCTTGGAAGTAGAAGCAATTGCAAGGAAATGTTTCTATTTGTTGGCTATCACTGCTGAAGTTCTTCATATCATAGATAGGGTTTATAGATGTTAGAAATGAACTGAGAGATTTTTCTTCTTGTTCATTTCTATGTAGCCACTTTCAGTGTCTCTCAAAATATACATGATTCCACACAAAATGCAAACTGTAATGGGGGCCATTTTGTGATCGCTTAATCACATTAACATTTAGCTTGTATCAACTCTTCAAGAAAGAGGCCATTATAATTAAATCAGCAGCCTTCATTTTATTTCCTTTATTTTAAGCCTTCTTGTAGATTATCATTTGAAAACTACCATTTTCAAAGGCCAATTAAAACTGCACTATTACTGCATTTCACAGCACAGATAATGCCACAGCTAATGTAAAACTGCTTCTTAAGATCTCAAAAAATCCCTTAAAAGCAAAGACTCAGTGTCTAAACAAGTCTTCTCAAAAAAACTTCTGCCTTCTGGCAAAGAAATGTATATCTGTAGCAGTAATGAAAGAATTGCATACATTATACACCAGGTAGCAGGTTACTTTATGAATACTTTCTTCTTTTCATTTAATTTAAAGTTACATACAACTTAATTTTATGCACAAATCTTGATCAATTTTTTATTTTTTGTCTAAAAGTAAAATCATACTGCAGGTTTTCTAAAATGACATATTGAGTTTTTGTTTAAAAAAAATTATAGAATAGCCTGGGAATTTAAGGTCTGTGATATATGCTTCTCTCTTTAGGTTCCTATTCATAAACTAAATCATCATCTAGAACTGAAAAATATCAAGGCCTAAAACATATCTCCCAGGTCGATAATTGATAAGACACTTTACAAAATAGTTTTCTTCAAAAAGATACAAGATCTAAATAAGCATTAGGTGCATTTTGTTGCCTTTACTGCCTACCTCCTTTTTGTTGCCTTTACTTACTACCTACTACAAATTTACAGTGAAATACACTGATGGCGACATTTGGCACACATCACTGTGTGATGATTTATTACAACTCAACAGAAAAAATTCACAGGCACAGCTCCTGGAATCAGTTATGCAAGCTCCTACTGTGGAAGCAGTGGTGTGCATTACATCCTCAAGGCTCCAGAGTCATCAGGTGTACAATGGGACTGACTGCAAGTCACTGACAAATTTACCTTCTCTCCAGAACCCTCTTTTCTGACTATGGATTCACCTTCCTCTCTGCACTGATTCTGACTCCAATACTGCTCACATATGTCTTAGTTCTTGCTTCTGCTGCCCACCCACTTGGAAAGCTGGACAAGTAACACATCCAAACAGATTTACTGTTGATCTTCTCAATAGCTCTTTTATCCCAAATTCTTGAAGGCTTTGATATTTTGTATCCAAAACCATGACAAATCAGCCAAAAAATATAGTATTTGCATATATTTTTAAGTTGATTCACAGGGACAACAACATGGGTGTGAAATTTCCCTTTAAGAGAGAGAAATGTTCACTTGTATCACTTTTGAATGCTAACAGTCATTAAAGAGCTCAAGATTCATAAGGAGTAGCATTAGCTAAGCTTAAGAACAGACAAGATGGAAGAAAATTTTTCTCTTTGTAATATAATTTCAGAGAGTAGCTCAATTTTTCTGACACTAAACTTTTTTCTATACCACATTTTTTCTGCTGGTATTTTTTTTCCTTTAGTTTTATACTCAGCATAGCTGATTCAGAATCTCTGACATGTGGGAAGTGATCACGATGCTAGAAACGTGTGTAAATCTCCATAGCATATAACATGCTGCTGCTGAGTGCTACAGATGCATAAACCATGTACATTTCCAGTCAGTTTTGGAAGCTTGACTCACAAATACCCTAATATTCTATCAAAACTAATGACAGTTTGAAACAGATTACTTTGCAATCCTATGGCATTACAAACTAGTGTTCTAGCCTCAAAGGCTTGCTTTCTTTCCTCCTATTTAATTTGTTCCACTTCTGCTCTGAGTCTTTCTTTTCTTTCTTATTTGGAAAACACATTTCCTATGTGTTCAAATTATTCTTTTTCATCACTTGTTTTCACCTTCCATCTATTTCTCCTTCTTCTTCATTGCATCCCTTTTACCAGCTGCCTTCAGCTGGCTAACAGATAACACCACTTCTCCCATCAGCATCACCTCTGCAACACTGAGACACTTTTAAAGAAAGCAGTGATCTTGTTGATAATCCTTGATATGCATGGTATAAATCTTCCCTGTTCCTATGAAGATTTCCTAAAGTTTTGACCAAACATTTTAATATAATATATAAATATTAAATAATCAAATAGTTCATCACTTAAGTATAGCCAGACTAAAAATCCAGTGAAGTTTTCTTTGTCACCTAGGGTTAGTAGGTCAATTTTTTTTCTTGCAAAGTGTTTAGACTGCCAGTTTCCACCCTCTCCATCTCCAAGCTAGTTCCTCTCAAAAGCAAGCATTCAAAGCAGTGACCTCATGGGTAAGAAATACAGGATATTCTTCTGCAGAAGAAAGGCTGTTCAGTAAGGAAGACTTCAACAGCTTAGCTATTCAGGACTGCCCTGCTTCCTGCTGGATCAGACTGTCAGTCTCAAGAAGTCACTGTTTTTCACCACACTGTGATCTACATCCACTCTGGGTTTGCCCATCTAAACAAATTACCAAAGAGATAAAACAGAAACCATATTCACAGAATAAGGGAAAGGTTACAGTTTGGTATAATCTTATTCCCTTCCTGCATATCACCCCCATATGCCAAACTGTCCTCTGTTCAGGAAAAAGCAGTGGTCCAGCACAGGTGTCTCAGGTCCCTCATGAGCAAACTACTCACAGCAAGCTTCTGCATGTTATGAAAGACAAATGTGCATCATTCATCAGCAAATGTTTGCTTTGGATAAGTAAGACTGCAAATGATACTTAGACCTGCAAAGTAAATGATGTGCTATTTGTAGAGCACATAAACTGACAAGGCACTCAGCAGTAAGTCAGGAAACAAATTCCTATCACTTCTTGAACTCAGTCACCTCGAAAGTCTTGGTGATAACATGGGATAAAAAGTTTCTAAAATCATGGTAGTTTAAGCAGGCCTTAGTGGCAAGGTAGCTAAAGTAGGCCTTAGTGGCAAGGCAGCTAGAATAGGCCTTAATGACAAGAATGATCATTATCTTAGCAGAACGATGTGTACCTGTGCACGTACACCTGGGTACCTACCTGTACGTACCCACCTGCACAATAGACAGTAATACAACAATAATGGAAGGGGGGCTCGAACTCATGCTTGGGTGAAATATAACAATGATGAAAGGGAGCTCGAATCGTGCTTGGATGAAATCAATAGAACAATAGCAAAGTAATGATTAACATATGATTTTACCATGGTTATGTAAGAGAAGAGTATAAAATGTATCCATCTCAGATCCATGTCGGAGTCAGATTTGGGTCTGTACCCCGACTCCCAGAGCTCTTCAAGAAAAGCACCCATATAATCATTCCGTGATATGTGTTTTCTACGCTAACATTGGACAGGTCGCAAAGTCTTTCATTGTACACCTGAAAGGTATGCAGAAAAAGTGGTGTCTCTACTCCATGTGCAAATTCAGTGCATGAAGACATTAAGCTATACAATGTTCACACTTACTGCAGTGTTTTGCAAACATCACAGCTCTCCATTTTACTTAAGAAAGCTTGTAAGAGAGATACATATTTTTGGTAACAGTGACATTCAGCTAGATTTTTGTTTTCCTGAAGCATCCTTAATAATAGGTAGATATTCTTACTGTGTCATTTGACTAGTGTGTAGCTGCTTTTATTCATAAAAGAACATTTTGAAAAGACTTTGTTTCTTTGCAATATTTCATATACATACATTTTACTAAAATATGCGCTTTCACAAATACATAATTTACTGTGACTGCCTGAAAGTATCTTTCTTCCTAAAAATCATTCATTTTACTATATTCCTGATAGTTCTTTATTGGCTTATTATTTTTAAATATTACAGTCTTAGATCTTTCTTTTTCATAATTTGCACTTTTAATGCAACTTCGGTACTTCTCTGGGCTCAGAATTATTAATTATATTAATTAAAGCACACACCATTAGACACTATAATAAATGTAATATATAGTTCCAGGGACAAATTGAAAAGTGGTGCTCACAGAAGTGTAAAAACACCATCACAAACAGTCTCTGTTCTCAATAGTTTTCATTTGACTGGTAAGATAAACATGAAAAAAAGAAAATATGACATACAAATAGACCAGACATCACACTATTAATTTCAACTTGGTTGATACAGCATGCATACATATATATGCATTTGTTTGTAAGAAGTGAGGTTTACTTAACAGAAAACAACCTAAGTAGAAAGAAATGTGAGCAAAGGGAAGGGAACAGAGAAGGCAAAGAAAGAAGTGACAGGTGTAAGGAGAGGAGCAGGGTAGGACAAATTACAGCCCTCTGTGAATAGCCAAAATAACAAAAAGACCAGTCAATACTGATTCCCAGAGACCTAATGCATTTCCACACAGGCAGAGTACTACTTCATTTGATGTAAGAAATCCTCCATCTAAGTCCAACAGAATCCTTTATGTACATATGCATGGCTTGATAGATTACACAAAGCCCATAAAGGCTGGTGACAGAATACTTAAACAGCAGCAACCTGGGAGCAGGGGTGTTAAAACTCTTCTCAGATACAAACCGCATATTGCCAAGCAATGCCAAGAGGATGCAGCACAGTTTTGGGACCTGGTATAGCCTGTAAAGGGATTTGTGTTTCACTCCACCCTTCTGCCTGGAATCCATGCTTCTGTTTCATCTAACTTTTGTTTCAGCGTTGGACTCTTCGACCCCTGTCCTAATGACTCTAGCTGTTTAGGTAGCATGAAAAGATGCTGTCCCTAGTAGCAATCTGGAGAAGTATCAGAGAATATGAGAGATTTGTTCCATCTGTCCTATTCCCCTTCTCAGTGGAGTAGGTTTGCTGGCAGCAAGCCATTACCTTGCCTTTGCCAATCCCAGATAAGACTGTGACTTAAAGACAGATGCTTTTCTCTTTCTCAAATCCCGCATCAGCTCTTGGCTGTGCCCAGGCAGCTGGCTTTCTGACTTTAATACTAGTTAAAAGACATCTGTTTTCTAAGGCTTATCTAGTTCAGTGGCAGTTTTGTTGGTTTTTTATTGATAGCGAGTAAAGCTCCTTGGGACATGTTGCATGAATGGTGTTGTGAAATAGCAATTTGTATTTGCAACTGCTGTTTACCTCTGTGCAGAGATCAATATCTGCTGTATTTTGCCCACTTAATTCACAAAATACGAGTTTAGAATGTAATCTTTTGCTATCTACTCCTCATAACAAATCAATGTTGCTATGTAATATTGGTCTCCTTAATACAGACTCAAAATCTTTGGCTTCGTAGGCTTTTTTTTCCTTCCAGTCAAATGGATAAAATGCTGAAGTTGCTTTATTAGGAGGATGTAGCATGGATTGGAACAGCAATCCAGCCTTTTCTTTGGATGGTTTAACTATCTTTTTCTGTAATAAGTAAACAAAATACTATATATCCAATGACAAGCTGGATTTAAATTCCAAAGCAATGACCCTAACTGGTCTGATAGAAAATTTGCAACTATCTCCAAATTTTAGGGGAAAACTAAACCTGCTATCTATCCACTAGAAATTTATTAAGGCCTTCTTTAAAGCCTAGTGACATAGCAATGAATTGTTTGTGCTTCAGATTAGAACACTGTTATGATTTATGCAATTTTTAATTTTTTATAAGACTATTTTAACTTATATTCTCTAATTTCATATTTATCCAAGGAATTTCCTGGTTAAGTAAGTACCAAAAATGGGTGTGAAAAAATAAAAGTTTTAGGAAGGATGAAATAAGAAGAGGTAATAGCAAAGGCTACTTGAGGCTGGCTTTGGAAAATGTGCAATAACTTACTGAAATTCTTGCCGCTATGCCTGTCTCTTGATTGGCCAGTGCATCCCACTGCATGCCTGACTCATAAAAATATGACAAGAAAGGCAATTTATTTGCCACAAACCTCTGTAAAGATATTTGGCAGCACACACCAGAGTAAGTGCTTCTAGTGCTGCTTCAGGCAGCTCCTGAGGCCACATTTCCCAGGCTGTGGATGACTCTGGGGCTGAGTATCAGGTAAACATTTTCCCTCACAGCTGCAGCAATTCACACCTGTTATCAATAAAAGACAGACATCACAGCAGAGTTTATCATTCTCTCTGTTTCTCCTAACTTAGCCTATTTTCATCAGCTGGAATAGCATTTAGCTTCTCCAGCACTTTCCACAGCAAATTTGTAACTCCTAAACAACAGAGGCAACAAATACAAATGTGGGTCTGTATCCTCAAATTAAAACACCAAGAGTCTGTATTGATAAATAATTTCACTGATAGCAGTGGATAGCCAAGTCACTTTGCTAAATCTTTCAGAGGCACTTTGGACAATATTTGTCTCAGCTAATGTCATAGAATCACAGAATCTTAGAATCATAGAATGTTAAGGGGTTGGAATGGACCTTAAAGATGATCTGGTCCCAACCACCACTGCCATGGGCAGGGACACCTCCCACTAGACCAGGATGCTCAAGCCTTTATCCAACCTGGCTTTTAATACTGCCAGAGTTAGGGCATCAACAACCTCCCTGGGCAGCCTATTCCAATGTCTTACCACTCTCACAGTAAAAGCTTTCTTCCTAACACCAAATCTAAATTTCCCCTCTTTCAATTTATACCCATTAATCCTTGTCCTATCACTACAGTTCCTAACAAAGAGTCCCTGTCTGGCTTCCCTGCAGGCCTCCTTCAGATACTGGAAGGTTGCTATGAGGTCTCCACATAACCTTCTCTTCTCCAGGCTGAACAGCCCCAATTTCCTCAGCCTGTCTTTAGAGGAGGTGCTCCAATACTTTTATCATCTTCTTGGCCCTGGACTTGCTCCAACAGTGCCATGTCCTTCTTATGTTGGGGACAACAAAACTGTACACAGTACTCCAGGTGAGATCCCACAAGAGCAGAGTGGAGAAGGAGAAACACCTCCTTTGACCTACTGGCCACAATTCCTGTTGATGCAGCCCAGGACATGATTTGCTTTCTGGATCAATTATTTAGGATTAATCTCACTACTAGAATCTACTTAGATTCTCCTACAACTACTAGATCATAAATACAGAATATATATGTATAAATCTTACTCACTTGCTGGATAGAGTCCCTATAGTCAATTTGCCAAAGAATTTTTCAAAATGGCCCTGTCATAAACCAGCAAAAGGGCCTCTTGATTAAGATGCTTTTCTCCAGGGAATTTTCTTGTTATAAAATTTATTTGAGTAGCACAATGTGATACAGTCTTTCCCAGAATGGCTGCTTCCTCTACTTGACAACAGGAGGTTTATAATACAGAAGAAAATATTTCAAGGATGGTCAAGAGACCTGCAAAAATACATTCCCTTTGTGCATGTGTATGTTTCTGAGCTTCATGATTAGTAAAATAACTGTATATAATTACATGGCAGAAACAAAGTAAGATTTCCATTGATTTAGATTATTTATATCTCTTAGTCCTATTTCATCCATCACCTTCCTGTTTCTGCTGCTATCTGTTTTGACTCCAGCCCTGAACCTCACACTGTCTGGCTATAACCACTCTAACCTTTTTATTTCTGGCACTTTCGATCCTTAAAGACTTCTATCCTCCACTGAAAGTAATCTGACCACTTAACTTTTAAATATCTGTTCCTTTACTCCATTGCCTCCTTTTACCAGGATATTGAACCTATTGTGTTTATCTCATCACTTTGAGAGGTGTGAAGAGGTAAACACATTGAAAGCTTCTTGCTGTCAAGGGACTGAAATAGGTCTCAAGGCAGACAAATAAGCAGTAATCTATGTACCATTTTCAGTATTTGCTTTAGATGTGGTATTATCTGATAACCAATAGAGTGACATTTATTGGGTTTTTTATTCACAGGTTTTTCTATCATCTCATGGAGACAGTTGTCTTCATGACAGAATAGTAACTTGTCACTATATCATCACAGGATTCAATATCAAGATCTTGTGGGGATCAGCTTTCAGAGCAGACTGAATCTGTCATGTACACTTTGATAGGTCACAGATTACTTCATCTAACCTGATAGAATTCTGCTTCTAGATGGCAAGTTCAAAATGAGACTGTGTTACAGCCTCCTGAATAGTCATGCTATGAGCACATTATCACAAAACCTTTCTGCTTTTCACTCACAAACATCAAAAAATGCTGGAGAAAAAAAAAAAACAAGCATAGATAGTGAACTGTGTGCCATTAGTATGGTGAGGAAAGAATGGGGAAATAGAGAGCAATCGGTCCCATACAAAAAAAATCCACCTGCCAAAAAGGAACAAAGAAAGAGTTAATATTTCTTGGTTTACTATCATTTGGGGAAAATGTGATTTCATTTTTACAGTTTTAGGTTTAGAAATAAGAGTAATTTAAGAAAAAATGTGATTCATAATTTCTCATAAAACCTCAGCACACCTTCAGAAAACACAAGGTGTTTTCTATGCAATGATTACAGCATTCCTCAGTGAAATTCTCCCTCAGGAGTCTTCATTTTTTGAGGGAACACACTTAAGATGATATTTACATAAAGAAAACACAACTTTTCAGAATCATTTTGCAGGAATTATACAACCATCCTGTTGTAACTCAAAATGTTTGGAAAGTACTGAAATAAGTAATTCTAGACATGTCTTCTTGGAAAGATTCAGAATCAGAAAATTATATACCTAAAGTTTTTAACTAGTGAAGTACTCTTCTCCCTGGTCTTAGGGAATTGTCGGGAAATCTAGGGAATTCTGTCTTCTCTTCCTTCTGTCCTTCTCCTAAGGACAGATTACAATCACAGGACCAGGACAATGATGTTATTCAGAATAGGCAATACACTCTCAAATGATATAATTGTTACATGTGATAAACTGAATAACCTCAAAATATAACTATTGAAAAGTAGGTAAAAATTAATCTAAAAGAGCATAGAATGACTAATCAAGAAAATAAAGACCAACCAGGCCCAGATGGTTCATTTGATATGCACCTCACAAACATGAAGGTGTTCTCACAGCTCTAAGAGCACAATAGAGATAATCTGCATAAATAAACTGAGCAATAGGTTAACATGTGCAGTACAAATTCAGGTTTTTATGTTAGTTTATATTGCTAAAGCTTGGAAAGCAGTTACTTTGAGGAAACTCTGTCAGTAAATTATGTAAAAGTAACTGTATGTAATATATATGAACAAAGCATAACACACCAGGTGTTACTTGCATGAAGTCTTAATGCCATAATTTTGTCTTTAAGATGCAAAGAAGAGTGTCTCAGGACATTTAGTCAAATATTTGCACATATTATACCAATTACCCATACATTTTAGGCATACATTCAAACACTCCACTGCTTGATCATTATAATTATTGTACATTCCATATCTCTGAAACATGCCAGATTTGTAATTGGAAGGAAGAAAATTACCTTGAGACATGCTCTAACAAAACAATGAAAAATAGCCTAGGAACAATGCCCTTCTTGTTCTGCCTACAGTATCTTCCTGCTGTGTGTACAAAAGCACAATAAAGTTATAATCTGAATTAAAAGAAAAAACCTTCATGCTATCTAGATACCTTAAAAGCCAAAGACAATATCTGCCATGTAAAGTGTCTTTATACACAACTAAATCCAATTCTATGTTTAGTCTTACTGTACAGCATAAACCCACCCTTCATCCTTCTGTGCAGTAATCTCTCTGAAAACAATTCTACAATGGGCCAAAAGCAGTAAAGGAGTGAGGCATGTAGTCTGCAATGTAGTCTAGAAATCAAGTCCAAACAGCACTCAGAAAAATCCCCGGTCTGCTGCCATACAAAGTACCAAGCTGACTCACTTTTTAAAACTAAATTCCAGAGATGCCTACAATTGACATAGCTGAGTAGTTCACAATGCTTGGCTCACACCTTGCTTATACAGCTAGATTAGGATCCAAAAGTATGTCATTTCCTACATATGTTCACCAAGGAACTCGAGAAACATCATCAGAACATATCTACTACATATTCTCATTTCAAGTTCATCTCAACAGGTAAGTATATCTTTTAAAACAAGACCTTTCTTCTTCATGAGGAAATGTGAAATTCTAATCAGGTTGCTTCCTTAGACAGTTTCAAAGGTGTGGGTTGTTTTTTTACCTTTTTCTTCATGAGAATATGATAAGAAGAAGAAAAGGAAATTATGGGGAAAATACCTAAGCAGGAGCAATTTAGTGCCTAGGGGAGTTTCTGAAGATGCCTTCCTCCCTGAGCAGGTTTTAGAAATCTTCCAGCCCATTAAGCAGTCAGTCATTGTTGCATCCAGACCATTCACTCTTTTAGTCTGGTGTCCAGACTGCTAGGTTACAACATCGTGTTCTATCTCAGACCCATAATAATGTCTGGAAATTATTTGAGTAAGTGGTGTGGGTTTGAATTCTTTGAGCCAATAAAGAAATATTAAGTCAAGATTTCTGTATTTCTAGGCTGAATGCTCTGACCATAAAGCTCTTCACATAACGGTATTTCTTTAAGACTCAGGCACTTGTCTTCAGGAGAGGCATCAGTAAGCTTGACTCAGGGACAGGACTAATAACTCAGACACCCACCCAGTTGTTTAACACCCAACACCTACATGCACAGCATGTTATTCTAAATGTCACTCTTACTTTACCCAGGAATTGCTTGTGCACTTAGGTTTCTAATACAGAACTCTTTCTTGGGATGAAGGCCACAAAAGAAATAGAAGCAAGAAGTGTATTTATCTGAATTGGTCTTTTAATATTCATGCCTTTGATCTTCCATTGTTAGCAAAATAATTTGCAATTGACTTTCTCTACTACTATTAATCAGTGTTATTTTCTTAGTAACTGCTTAGTTTTCTCAGTGCTATTCTGAGAAAGTTGCACGTCTGACTTCCTGCAGCAGCGGAGGATTGTATGGGTCATCCACAACGTACACAAGTATTTCAGCATTATTATATTATTTATATTAATACTTTTATCATTTCTGAAGCAGAATAGAAGAGCTTGCTTATGCAAAAATCTACTTTAGACCTATTTCTTGTCAGGCTATCCCAGTAAATTAAACACTACCTAATTAGATATATTTCATGACTTCTGTTTCCTATTGTTCTAGCTACTGAGATATCCTTTGCTATATGTGAAACCCTGAAATCTTATTGACTTAGTGATACTACAACCTTAGCAGTGGGAGAATTGTGCCTCTATAGTTACTCACGTCATATTTGTTTACTTAATGGCTTAAGGGTATTTTGTTATTCTTGTCAGACCTTCCTGCTGGTGAGAACCAGACTGCTTTCATTCCATCTTCCATATCAACCTGTACAGAATAACTGTTACAAGTTTTGAACATCTTTTTAATTGCAGTATTTCAGCAGCCTTCAGTCTCCCACTTCTGAATGAAAATCAGAAGGTGTTCTCCTGAAAAAAACTGCTTCCAATAGTTAAGCAAAAGTGGCAGAGGAGTCGAAATGCTGAAAGAAAGGGACTGGAGCAGCCAGAGCTACTTTTGCATAAGAGATTTGAGCATCACTTGTTTTACAGGTCTGGATCTGAAGTGGAAGTCAGTCTACATCAAAAACAAGTTTAACTCAAAACAACAAAAACCTATTAAGGATGTCATTATACCTCTCTATCTGATGTGTATCTGTCCTATGCTCAATTCTGCTGAAAATTTATATCCCAGAATGTTTTTATGTGAACATTTTGCAGGAATTAAATGTCTCTGTGTCTCAGCTTTGAAAAGTTCCACCCAGATCCATTTGAAATTCTTCAGTGCCTGGGAAGATCCCTGCTACAGTCTTGATCACTGAGTGAATCCACATTCTTGAGGGACCTATGGTCCCCTGCTCCAGCTCAGCAAGGGAGAATCTGCTGCAAGCTACCAAGTTGGTTTTTTTTCTGCAAATAACATATATGACTCCAATGCTTTTTTCTTAAACTGAAGCCAATCCATTCTTCATTGTATTCCCATGTGAATGAGTCATATTAATGATTCACAGTTGTCCATGGTCTGGGATACACATGAAACATGTGGGGGAAGAAAAAACACAAAACCACTGGTAGCAGAACTTGGCTCAATTTATATCCCGACATTCAAAGAAGAAGCAATGTAACTGAACCAATCACAATGTGGAAGTTTCAGGCAAAATCACCAAACTATTGCACTCTATAACTATATTATTTCTGCTTTTGTTATTGCTTTAGTTGCTGAGTGAAAGCATTTTGAATGCATTGCATGAGGTCATTACAAGTAAAAACCTCTTTCTCCTCTTATATAGAGGAGGGCTCCCTATTGCTCATTTTGCACTTTTTATGTGAAATAAGCACAAATCATACAAAAGAAACAAAATGTAACCTGAAAGCTCTACTATTTTCCTGCAATTTTTCTTCATTAGCATTTCACTCAATAATAAAGAAGCGATTTCTCTTTTCTCTGACTTGGATTCCTTTTCCGTTTCTTTTCACAGTCTTTCTAAATTTTGAAAGAACCAGGGCACATATCCTCACAATAAGTAATATTTCTGGATTTGTTTCTGTCTATCTAATCCAGTACAGATATGGAAGATACATGGGGAACCAGGATCCTCTGGCCTTGCTATGTGCCATTTCACAAGGTATATTGCTTCTACAAGAGGTGCTTTGTCAAAACATGTCTTAAAGGACTAAATTATCTCCTCATTGTTCAACAGGTATAACAGGATTCAAATTTCTTTCCAGAAGTAAAAACTGTTCTCATATAGCACCTCATGTCAGGAACAAGAACTGCAAAGCTTTAGAATAAAAGCCTCTTAATTAAAATTGCCATCTCAGTAATTTAATGCTATCACAACATCTCCAATTAGATTTTTAGCAAATTGAAACCGATAAAGTAAACAGATTGTATGACAGTGATTAGCAAAGCACTGAGCAGAATTTAGTCACTGAGTATAATATATGTGAATCATTGAAGGTAAAACCTCAAAGATACTTGACCAGAAAAAGATTATGTCAAAGGTAAGTATGAATAACATCAATGTGAAAACAAACAATAATATTCATATATGGAAACTGTTACTGACAGCAGTTCAATAGAACATTGTCACTGTTTTTTCTGTCTTTGAATAATTTAATGTAAATTTAATTTAGTAAAAATAAATATTGTTCTTTTATTAAAAAAATACCAAAACTTTTCCTTTGCAATGTACAGCTAAGTTCTGCTAATAATAAAACAGAATATTGCAAGCTATTGCATCATTAATCTCTGTATAACCATTTAAATATTGTAGTCATAATTGCTTTAATAATGTTTTCCCATACTGTCTTAATGATTTGCAATACTTCCATTTTTCTGGACATTCTAATCTACCATGCAATTAAAGAGGACAGAAATTTATACAAACAATGCAAGACTGAACCTTGGCAAAAAAACACACATTTACTACATTGTCCATAAAATACTAATTGCACTTTATAGCACCACACTCATTTCTAAGTTGTGTTTGGCAGGAAGATCCCTGAGCATATGTTGAGTCTTCCATTCCCAGCCCTCCCCTGCAAGCACTTTCAGGCAGCCTTTTCAGAGGTGAGGATAGGCTGAGCCCCCATTTCGTGCAGTCTAGAAGCTCCTGTGCACCAATAAGTATTAGGACTTCCAACCAGATGTTTCTGTTAAACTATAATCAGAAAGTAAGGGGAGAAAATCCATTGGGCAGTGGTTCTTTTGCTCAGTCATCAAGTGTGAAGAGCAATGCTTCTAAAAAGACATTTTCTTTTCCCATAGACAAAACTGAACAAGTTGCTGCTGCCAAGCAATCTAACAGTTGACTGGGAAAATAAATTAAAAAAACATGCAAACGTCCTTTAAAGTCTCACTCTCAGCCTTAAAATGCTATATACTTACCAGTTCTTCTCATGCAAGGTGCCATCTGCAGAAAAGTTTGCCACCATTTCTTTCTTACTTTATTCATTTATAATTTCTTCTGAACTGTAGAGACATGATTTATGGAAAGGGGGAAAAGGATTCCTTTCTTATTTCATATTACTCTCATAGCTCATGCACCACTGTCTTGAAAACAGATATGGTGTAAGCAGCTGAATAGTATACCAGAGGGTTTTTGGTTCCTGTGAAACTGAACAAGATTTGACCTCAGAGTTAATTTTTCCATATTTCCACTTATGTTACAGATAGAAGATACAGATACAAATAAACTAAGGTCTGTAATCTACATCAGCAGCTATTTCAAGTTTTGCAAATGGATTTTACTCTACTGCTTTTGGTTTGTGTTTTTCAAAGTGTGTTTTAAGTAGGACAATTCATTTAGTTTCTGAGAGAAAAAAAAAAGACAAGAAGAAAAGAAATCACTATTAGTGTCCTGGAAACATTTTATTATTCTTACTATTCTCTTAGAAGTCTGTATAAATTTTTCAGGACACGTTATATATATAAATATATATAT
>NW_008661189.1:0-22686 GCF_000695815.1 Acanthisitta chloris
TACTATTCTGGGGCAGAGATGTGTAATCAAACTTTACTTACAATTTGGAAAAGTAGAGCAAGGTAATCAGCAATAAAATGGGTTTCAGGGTTCCAGCTGCTTGACAGTCTTCAATATAGAAAAGCTATTCTGGGAAAAATGTGTTATAGAAGGTGCAAAAAGCATTAATAAATTTAGCTGATCAAGGGATAAAGTGTGTGTATATACAAGTACACATATATGTAGTACAGGTACCTTATAATAAAAAAAGACAAACGTGGTCTTGCGCAAAGGATATTAGGATAAGTCCACAGTCATTAATATTTCTTAGTGGGATCTGTACCTGACGGACTCCAGCAGTGAAAGTTATTTATCGACCAAACATGGTCTTACACCAAGGATATTGGGATAAGTCCACATTTCCTAGTGGGATCTGTACTTGACGGTATGCATGGACTCCAGCAGTGAAAGTTATTTATCGGGGGAAAAATATTTAAATGGTCAAAAGAAACAGAGGGAAGGAAAGGGACAAGGAAAGGCAAAGGACTTGTGAAAAACAAGGGAATAGCATTACTCCAGAGGCTCTGGAAAAGACCATTCCAGCAGGTCGGGTGAAAGCATACTGAGCTGAAAAGTGAAAGCAGTCTGTAGGATTGCATCAGAAGGCTCTCAGCAATACAAAAGGCTGAAGCACCTTGGGCAAGTAGAAATACATGGCATGTGTTTTGGTTTTGACTTTACTATTTGGTTTCAACAGGACTTGATAAGTCCTAAGAAGCTGAAACCACATAATCCATGCTGGTGGCTGAGGCCTCTAATGGACTTTGTAACCTGGAGGGGGCAATCAGTGAGAGCTCTTTGGCAAGGGAAGCTGGACCTGATGCAGGCCTTTTCTTTCTTCCCTACCATTGCCCTCAAATCTCAGACCTCCTTTCATATGTGTTTTCAGTCACTGGCACCATTGCCCTCAAATCTGAGACGTCCTTTCATATGTGTTTTCAGTCACTGGAAGGTTCTGAACCCTCTACCTGTGTGCTTGCACTACAGGCTGGGTGATGCTCATGTGGGGTTATTTTCCAGGCTGTAGCAGGCATCTTATTGCATCGCTTGGTTGCTTTCCTTTCATGCTTAACTTCACCTTCTTGTCTTAGAGCAAAAGAAGTCTGGGCAGCTCTTAGCCAGTAGGTGACCATTAGCAAGTCTTTCATAGTTCTCTGGCCTTGGTTTTCAATTTGTACCTATACTTTTGAGGCCTTCACTGTTAGCTCATGTTTCAACTTCACATAATAACAGGAGACACCTGGTACCAAGTTCCAGTTCACACAGTGAGCTCTCACAGCAAGCTGGTACAAACCCAGACTGGGACTTGCGTAGTTTGCACGTAAGGCACTGTTAGTATAAGGTACATCATGAGGCACATGTCCTGCTACCAACCACATTATTCGTGCTGGAACACTGTGTACAAAAATGCTTATAGGTTGGTTACAGCTATGCTATGTTAGTATGATTATATCTGAGTTTAAAGCAAGGTAATATTAATTAAATCCTCCTTTGCCTGTTGCTACTTTGTAGTTACAAAAGGTCTATTCTTAGGCTTCACTATCAAGGTTGAACTGTGGACAACCAGCAGGTCTGATCCTGCTGCTTTCCATGGTCTCCATGGGAACAGTGTATGTTTCTGCAGAGAAATGGCCCATTATTAGTTCAGAATTAAACCCCTGTGCCCATTAGCTGGAGAAGAAAGGGCAATGTTTGTGGAACAACTGTTTCACTTTAAACAGTACAAGCTCTCAGCAGCCTTTCTGACAGTATCCAAACTAGTAAGAAAATGGGCTTTGGGGCGGCAGATGACTCCAGCACACCCACACTCCAGGAAGGAAGGGTCATGTTAGACACCATGTGAAACAGCCACTGTTTGTGCTAATGTGATTTTATTTTTTTGTGCAAATCCAAATTGTTTTCAAACATACTTACCTCTTGTTATCATGGAATAACAACAATTTACTTTGAAGCACCAGAATTTCCTTGACCCCATTTGACCACTGTTTGTGCTAATGTGATTCTTTTTTTTTGTGCAAATCCAAATTGTTTTCAAACATACTTACCTCTTGTTATCATGGAATAACAACAATTTACTTTGAAGCACCAGAATTTCCTTGAGAAGAAACTATTAAAGCAATTTTATAGCCTTCCTAGGCCTTTAAATCCCTGATTAATGACAACACTGGTTGCTACTGTGCTTGCTCATTTGTTTGCTAGTTTCTTTTTTTTTGTGCAAATCCAAATTGTTTTCAAACATACTTACCTCTTGTTATCATGGAATAACAACAATTTACTTTGAAGCACCAGAATTTCCTTGAGAAGAAACTATTAAAGCAATTTTATAGCCTTCCTAGGCCTTTAAATCCCTGATTAATGACAACACTGGTTGCTACTGTGCTTGCTCATTTGTTTGCTAGTTTAAGGACTGTGTGACCATTAGTTTAAAACTTTTTCCACTAGGACTTAATCCCTGTTCCAGGGAAATGGCACTGGTTCATGTCTCACTGACTGAAGATGAAGTGACAAGTTTGTTTCTCACTCTCTCAAGACCCAGTGAGCCAAGCAGGTTACAAGAGCCATTCTGATGTCTCTTCCTGCTGTAAAGCATTGGGGAGAGCAGGCAAGGATGGAGGATGGAGCTTATTCATACAGTTCACATGTAGGAGGATGCACACTAAACACTGTGTTTGCACTCTTGGACTGCCTCTATGGATCTGACTGGATATTTATAGCTTTCTGTGTAACACTGAATATGTACAGAACTAGTCAAATTGATGCAAAGGAACACTGATTTGAGTTACTGAATCACTACTTATTCAACAATTCCACCAGTGATGCAAAGTGTGTAGAGCATAAAATAAGAGAATATATTTACATCTGTATCTGGCTCCCACCTAAAGAGCTGCCCTGTTGATGCATTCATATAAGTTACTGGCTTCCAGGAATAATCTTGCATCACCATATGGTTCAAAAGTTAGGAAAAATGTCCATAACAATGAGAAATTTTTAGATTCTGAATTATGCAGTGAAAGTTTCTTGTTTGTGAAAACTTCCTTAGAACAACATAAAAATGTTTTGCTCCTGTGTTACTTATGTTGACCCATGTTCCTAAATGGGAAAGGGAAGGGGTTTTGAGTTCTGTCTTATATTTTGGTTTACAAAGCAATAGTAAGACATGTGGATAAGTGGGAAGAACAAGCTTCCTTTTGCTTGTTATGGCAGTCTCTGATCCCTTGAATCTTTCCTTCCTCTGTGATCAGTGGTCCAGTCATTTCAGACCGAGGGGTTTTGTCAAAGGAATGAAGAGTATGCAGCAGCAAGGCTAGACATGCCTTGGGGTGACTCAGGAATTCATCAGAATATTGTTCTAGACAATAACCTTATGAAGAATATGAATAAAGCATAGCAGGAGATAGCATACATTCACATAATCTTCACTGAGAAAATGACAAGTTAACAGGAATACTCATAGTAACAGATACACATAAGAATCCTAATAAGAATTAAATTATTATCTTAACAGATGCTGGGTTTGTATCACTGATGCACATGCACACTTAGAGTTTATTTCTAATTCTAATTGTCTGCAGTTGATTTTTACACTATGTCAGTATTGTTCAAACATTTATACAAGAGATTTTTCCCACAACATCTAACATTTCCTGTTTGAAATCCAGTGACCTCAAATGCTGAGGAACTCTTTAAATAGCTTGTGGTTGGTGACACTCATGTTTTTATTTCAGTGAGAAAAGATGCATAACTAATGAGGACCATCTACTCATGCAATATGAAACACTGGGGCAAAAAGGTTCCAATTTACCAGCAACACAAAATAAAGTGAATAAGGTCACATGTTGAGAAATTATATGCCTATTTTATTGTAATGCAGAATGTGTAGTTTCATAAACTTATTCCAATATGTCAAAACTAACCTCAATTTTCTATATCCACACTCTGTTAGCTACTAGAGCTCAAGATCTGTGGATAATACAGAGCAAGGTTTGCTTTCTTTATTTTTTTTAATTCTGATTGCAAAATCATTCTATTTTTAAAGCTTTCTTTCCTTTCTGCATAAATTTAATACTCATTTCTGCGCTAGTGTCTGACTGTAGCAGTGTGTTCTCATATCTGACATTCTTACCAAACAAATGGAAAGCAGAATTCCAACTTGCCAGTCAACCACAGCAACGTTAGATCAATGTCTCTTCTTTGAAATCAATGATGTGACTCCATTTTAAAATCCGTATCAGCTTCTCTCACTTCTTATGGTGTAAGTTAATGGCAACAATAGAAAATCACAGAAGTGATCAACCTCATTCCCATCACATCTGTGCTATGGGGGCAAATAGTGCCACCAGCATCCATCAAAAGTGATGAACTTCAATGAAATGTTCTTCTAGTAGTGAATTCAGCAATGTAATCTCTGGCCTGATTTGCCATTGCCATTTCTAATGTTTAAATCACAACTGTAGAGTTCTTTTAATAAAAATGCCAGTGCCCAGACAAACCAGTCATCAATATTATCCTCCCTGTGCACCCACTGCTATCAGACACTGGGCTAAAGTTACAGCAGAGCTGAAGAGTAATGGGGAAAGGTTACAGGTACATGCTCAACAATGCTGCAGTTTGCCTGAAGAGGACCACTGTTTCTACAAGAGTCAAAAGGAATAGAAAGTAAGTGCTTTAGTTAAATGTGATATGATTTCCCTAAGTTTGGCTGCAGTTAAGGTACACCAGTGTGCCTACAAGGGAGAGATGCTGTAACCAGAATAAAAAAGGAAAAATGTGCTGTGTGAAGTGAAAACTGCAAAACATCTCACAATCTTCCTGCATATGCCCTGTCCCTCTCTTTCCTTCCTTCCAGAGCCTTTTCCTTTCCTTTATATTTGACATACCACCATCTTAAGGAAAATTCCTGTCTATTTTTTTTAGCCTCAGAAGTGATGTCATTTATATGTGGCTCACTCAGCTTTTGTTTTACACCCTTTTCTTTCCTCTTCTGGATAGAGCTGTTCACCCAGACAAGCATTTGCACTTCAAGTCTGCCCTGGCTAGGAGGGTCTCCAGGCTGGTCTTTACAGCACACACTTGTTTTGCAAGTTGGTAGAAAATATTTTTTAAGTGATCCAATTAATTCATTCTTCATTCTTTATTTTACACAAAGCACCAGATAATTTTTCTGTTTTCAGACCAAAGCCTATTAAATGGTGACAGCATGTCAGATGGAAAGAGACTGTGATAGCACCAACAAGTATGACTGTCTGTGGTATCTTATGTAGGACAGTCCTACTAATGCCATAGACATTGGCATCATAAAAAGGCTTGATGCTTTACAACTCTGTCATGCAGTTAACTAGTTAGATAATTCTAAACAACACATCCTGTTCTGCAGTGTTTGCATGGACACAAACACTCAGCTCATCTTTGTACATGCATGATATTTAACTGTCTAGACCTCTGTCTTTTTGCCTGTCTTCTTCACCTTTCTTCTCTCTCTGTCCTTTGAAAAAATGTAAACCCGTTGGACAACTTCAGTCAAGTTCAACTGCAGTGAGAATCTCACAGGTATAGCAAGTTGAAGCAGACAGAGAAATAAATTGTATTAAATCTCTTATTTCTATGAGAGGAAGTTCTAATTTGAACTTATTTTAATATATTAGGGCTTCTTAGAGCTTACTATAACTTTAATTTCCCTCTGTTGAGGGAATGGCTACAGGTTCAGTCCCTCTTAGAAATCTCAGGACTAACACAGAAGCTCAGCCTCCAAGAACAATTTAGCATCAGTTCCAGCATTCATGGAAGGACATTTTTGTTTAAGTCTAAGTGTATAAGCAAACATCTGCAAGTAAGATGAAGTAAGTAAATGCAAATGTGTGAGTCTGCACTTCTTTGCAGCAAAATTAGGTATAAAGATCCAGTGACAAAGATATGACAGTGTATCTTGAAAACAAAACTGCTGACTTCTTACTTCTACCAAAATATTAGTTTATGAGATGGTAGTCAAAAACCTTACATTCCCCATGACTAATTTTCTAGTTGTTTGACTCTAGCTGGCTTGAGACATCCAGTAGATGATATTCAGATCAGAGATCTAAGAAACTTAAGCCTTCTAAATCCCTGTGTTTCCTTTTTGCTGTGGTTCAACTTCCATTAAGGTTGGAAAAGACCTCCAAGACCAACAAGTCCAACCTTCAACTGAACACCACTGTGCCCACTAAGCATGGGAACATTTCCAGAGATGGTGACTCCACCACCTCCCCAGACAGCCTGGTCCAATCTTTAACCACTCATTCAATGAATAATTTTTTCCTAATATCCCACCTGAACCTCCCTTGGTGAAACTTGAAGCCATTTGCCCTTGTTATATCATGCCTGTTATGGTATAGGCTCTGTGTGTTTGTGTGTATACAAATATGCATATACACATATATATTGCAAATATTTCTGTTTTCAAGAGCTGAAAAATGTTACAGAAGAGTTTACTCAGTTTAAACTCAGTGGTAATATAGTCTTAAGGAATAAAAAGTTGTGGATACAAATAAAGATTTCTTTCTGGAGCAGTTTTTTCTTAAAAACAGAATTACTGTCGAGCATTTACTCATGGGGAATCAAAGATGTCTGTCAAGAAAGACTGGTTTTGTGTTGCTTCCAGACTTATGTGTGCTACTGTTCTAAATGGAAACAGGAAAAAGCACGATACTTAAAAAAACCAGAAAGTAATTAATTGCAAATCAGAGTAGGCATTATTATACAGCTAGAAATTACCCAGATTGATGAGAATCAGTCTTCATAAAATTGTACTATTGCTGCACTTGTCAGGAAGTGAAAGCAAAGAATAATGCTTTGTAATACTAACTCAGTATATTCAGGAACTACTTAGCAAGAAATGAGGCCTCATTAAGGCATTGACTAAATTTGTATGTGCTTTTTTTTCAGAATTATGATGAAATAGGATAGTGGCCAATCCAATATTGTTGATGGCTTAAGTAAAATTTATAGAAGTGTGAGATCACCAGAATTACTAAAGAGAAGTATTTAGCACATGAATCTGATGAAGGTGAGCTTGCAAAAGTTAAAAGCAAGAGAACAGTTGGGTGAACACAATCGATATTGTGAAGAGAAAATCAAATTTTATCAGAGCACAAAAAAATTCCAAAGGCATTGAAAGTAATCAAATCCTACAATGTCACGAGGTCCATTAAATCTTTTGTAAACATTTGGCAGCTTAATCAGTAGCACTAAGAACACCAGGCCTTGATCTTTCCATTTTCTGAAGATTTAAAAACACCTCTTTTTAAACTCCTTATACAGATTAAGCGAGCAAAGGATAGGATCCCCTAAGTATTATTATTTCTCTTTTATTATTCACAGTGTAGGAGAAGTATGACAACAAAACTAAGACCTATGGACTTACATGGCTGTAAACCCAACAAAGTTCAGAATCACACCCTGTGAATTACCATGCTGCATATTACCAAACCATTACAGTAGGAGATCTATCAAGTATAGCAAATCCTCAGAGGTTACCTCCACCTATTTCTCAGTACAATTTTAGGCAGGGCAAAAGCTGGATATGACACATTTATATTCATGGAAATTTTACTTAAAGCCCTCTCATTGAACATCGTGTTGGTCTAAATGTTCTACTAATACATTTACTGGAGAGTTGAAACTCTGTCTTTACAGCCACTGGCTTAGATTCTTGCACAAGGATTTAATATTTCATTTTCAGTTGGGCCAATTCAGCTGACCAAACACCAAATTCAGGTTTACATCCATGTTTATCACTGCTCTTCCTTTAAGAAAGTTACCAGGCTGAGTGAAATCACTTATACAGGATGCAATAAAAAGCTAAATATTGTCTGCCCCCACTGAGTATCATCTAGGTTGTCCTAGCTGCTGCAATAGAAAAGTAATCAGCAACCTGTTCCCAAAACTATTTGAATATCAAGGTCCCCACAGAGCTAATCATCAAAGATCTGACAATGATCTGTGCTCCTGTTGTACGTAGTAATGATGCGAGGCCCTAAGTAATTTGGACCCATAACAACCTGGACAGCTACTGTCTCTGGATGTGTCCTGCAGTGTTCCTGAAAGGTCTTATACATTTTTAGTGATGTTTATTAGTGACTACAGTAGACTGAGTTGATTTGATAATAGAATAAATTGCCCAACCCTATATTGAGAGTAGAAGAGATCTGATTAACATAGAACAAGAATAGCAGGAGTTTTTCCCTTCCCAAATATGTTATCCTAAAGGTGCTACCACGGTTACTGATGGGCTCAGCTGTGGCCAGCAGTGGCCCTGTCTTGGAGCCAGCTGGCATTGGCTCCATTGGACATGGCTGAAGCTTCCAGCAGGTTCTCACAGAATCCACACCTGTAGCCCTGCTGCAAGCCCCCTGCTACCAAAACCTCAACACACAAACCCAATGCAGAGTTCTAGAATGATAAGCACTAATCAGTCATTCAATTTCCTTAGAATGCAAGAGTTACTTCTGCTTCTGCCTTGTAATTACTAATTTTAAAGGACAGAAAGGAAGGGGAGACAAATAGTTTAAGCATCTAAAATGGTATTAGCACAAGAATGCAAAGCAAAATCAAAAAAATTACATAGCTGAATTCCTTCAAATATTTCACTAGAAAATAGTGTGCTTTTTCTTCTGATTGCAATTCCCTATTTAGAAAGAAGTTATTCAAATTGTAATAGCTAACAGGTTTTGCATCAAAATTATATTACTTCTCAGCTTTTGTGCTCTGACCTGCTAAATTCTGTTTACTTCTCAGCATTTTAGTGGACAGTCAATCTATGTGATTGGATCAGAATTAAATCAGAATGCTAGAAAAGGTTTGCAAAATATTTAACCTTGCAACAAAGCAGGCTCTTATTAACTATTATGAGACAGAAATTGCTGGAGATATAAAAACGAATCTATTGTCACAGGAAGGAGACATACAAAATTAAACCTGATTTTTTAAATACTCAGTATTTGTACTTCTGCATCTGTGCTGAGTTTTTAGTTTCATAACTCACATATTTACTTTTGCAACCAAAAAAAAAAGCAGAGAATTAAAAAATATTTGTATTTCGTATCTGTTCAGTGTAGAAATCAATTGGATTTTGACAATTTTTGTTTGCAGCTACATACCCAAAATAGCTGACATTGGAAAAATCTACTGCATTTTGCTGTATATCTCAGTTTCCCCCATCCTTGTTTCAGTTGAGAGACACAGACATATTTCTGCACATGGTGCAGGAGAAGAGGCTCAAGGAGGGAGAGTGTGATATTTTCTCCCTCTGCACTTAGGTGTGGCTACAGGATGAACTCAGAAGTCCTGGTGTGATGAACATTCTGACCAGCACCTGGTCAAAGTGTGCTCTACTGCCTGCCTAGGAAATGCCATGTGCTACTTCAGCATGAAAACCCAGGGGCATCAGTGGAATAAATGGACTGGCAGGCACCCACCTGAAAGAGGAGTTAAGCGCAGTGATGCTAAGCCACAGCCAAAGCTTATATCCTTCCCATCTCAACTGGGAAGTGTTTCCCACATCTATCTCTATTTTTTTAAAAAGGCAAAAACCACGAGAAAAGGAAAAAGGTTTCTGGGCAGAGGCAGAGGAGGGATGCGCCAGCAGGAGCGCTCCCCGCTCCCCCCGTGGCTCGCCCCCCCCCTGCCGGCAGAGCCCGCGCAGCGCCCTCTGTCTCACCCGGGGCTGCCCCAGCAACACCTGTCTGGGTTACCTGTCTGCCCGTCCGGGATCTCCACACACCACTCTAAAATTCGAAATGACGGGGCAAAAAGGCTTTCCTTAATGAAAGGATCATTCCCTTCTTTATACGAACTATATCTTGGTAGAATCCTGCGCAGTACTGTGCCATCTGTACTGTTTCATAGAAAAAGCATTTATTAGAACAGATTGCAAAGTAACAACTTAAATTCCGGTAAATGAATACAGAACGTGTCAGCAAAAGCTTGTCTGCTGAAAGCCAAGGATGCTTTTCTTCCCTCGATTTTAACTCACTTTACAATGAGCGGCAAAATTATGTGCAGCCTGTGTTTATATTCAGAACACGTGACAGATCAATACCCAGCCTGGAAATGGGCGTGCAGATTTCCAGCAATATAATTCCAAGTAAATAACTTCTGTACTCTGTACAACCATGCCAACAGAAACCCCACAAAACACCTCACCCATGCCCATGGTTTGTCTCCGCTGGTTTCTGGGCAATGCAGGACATGCTTCAGAGAGAGCAGTGCACAACAAAATTAAAGCCACCAGATAGGTCAAATAAATAATCTGAGTTCACTAAACTGAGATTTAAAAATTGAAGACATACTTTGGCAAAAAGAAAACAACAGAATGAAATGCAGTGTTGTAACATCTGGCAAAAAGAAAACAGAATGAAATGCAGTGTTGTAACATCAGAGATTACATGTCCTTTAAAGACAACTTCTCATAATTTGGAGTATCATTCGTGGAGTACATATAAAGTGTAGTTAAACCAAACTACTCTTTATTTGAAACATTCAATCAATTTCTTTTAATATGCTACACTCTACATTTTCCTTTATATTATAGTTACACAAGACTATTTGGGCAACTCATTACCAGTCCTAAATACATGGCCACAAAAATCTTGTTTGTGGTGGTTGGAAATCATCAGCTGTAAATATGGAACAAAGGGCCCTGGAAACAGTAAAATGCCCTTGTAAATTCTCTGTGTTTAGCTAAAAATTTATTTGTTTTCACAGTTGTTTTATTATTAGAGAGGAAATGGAATGAACCTTTGAAGACAGTAGCCATCTATCACATGGAAAATGTTCTCTTGTTATTGCTGTATTTCAGATTTGCACCAGGCAAGCTGCCAGCTAATCTCTAGCACTCTGATTTTCTATACATACACTAAATTTGAAAGCAAAACCAGACTATACCAATATTCACAGTGCAAAACATTCAAATGATGACAGAATTAAGAGATTCCTATGCTCTAAATCTTTTCATAGAAACCTTATTCGGTTCTTCTCAGCTGCTAGGCTTCACGAAAGGAAATTAAATCATTACATTATATTACTAATAAATTGTTTTGATGCCACAGAAGCTCTTAGTGTGATCATGACTAGTAGATGATATGGCAAATACAAGAAGAGTAATTCATAACAATCTCTATTTTCATATATGGTTTCTACTCTGAAAAAGAATTAAAGCATTGTCCATCTTTTGATTAAGAATGTTACATTGAAAACTCATACCTGGATGATTTACAGGAGTACAACCTGACTAGTATTTGCAATCTGGACTTCAACCTGTTTGCAGCTAACACTGCAGATGCAGCACTTACAGAGCAACAAAGACACAAGTCAAGCCTATGGCAAAATGAATTCTAAGCCACAGAATATAGTGTTTAGTTGCAACCTTGCTAGTAGAGCAGTACTTTGTTGTATCAAAGCATATGTACTGAGTATAAAGCAGTCTCTGAAAACAGTCTTGGAAATGTTTTTATCTTTCAAGGAACAGTAAAAAATCAAAACTTTGTCCCCTCCCCCACCAGTACTGATACTGAGAATTCAATTCATTTATTTTTTTAGAGCTTTACAATTTGACTTGATTTTAAGATCCAATGTCTATTTGCAAGAATGATCCTTCAAGCTTTACTTATCTTTTCAGGCCCATGTCCTCTGTGATTGGTTACTGCCAGCTAATCTAACCAGTACTGACAATGGGGAGATTAAACCTGATAATTAAACATCCACCAGCACAGATCTGCAATCTTCATTTGCCACCTTCATTTTTAAGCAAGAATTCTAATTAAGCCAAAAGCAGCCTCAGGGTGTCAGTAGAATATAGCTCTATACATCCAGAGTCCCTACTTAGAGCCTTCTTTTCTGCTTATGGGCTCAGACCTGGTTAACAGAGCAGAGGCCCCACCATCAAAGTTTGAGGCTTTCGTTAAAGCCATTAAATTTCCATGAAATTTAGCCACTGGCATTCTCCAGTAGGATTGTTGTACTGCAGCTTGAGGACTCTTTATGACATAAGAGCCCTAATACAGTGAAAACATCCAGGCTTGCAGCCAGAATTAATACTCTCTTTAAGCTCTAATGCTTGTTAATCTTAGTGCAGAAGCTCTTTCATTTTAGTATTTACCTTTATAGGTCTGCTGGGTGCACTTTGCTGTTCAAAGGGATTGTGTTCTTAATAAGCCTGGAGTGAGAGGGAGGGTTAAAGAGGGTGTACAAGCTCTTCACCTCTAATTTCAAAGACTACAGTGTCTGACAACAAAATCCCCCTGTGCTCAGAGAATTCAGCCTCTTTGAAGAGCTGGAACTATCCCCTTTCTCACAATCCCTCCACAGGACCTGTGATATTTTTCCTCAAGCTACTTCCTACTGTGCTTCTACTGTAGACCTCCACTGTAAGGATAGTCCTCAGTTTCTCTCTAGTAGAGAGAAACCTGCTTTTAGCAACTTTTTACCTGCAATTGTTAAGGACTAGTCAAGCATAGAAGAAATGAAGAATGTTTTCTCTCTCTTAACCTTGCAATATACCCTGTGAAAAGCTCCATTTCCTCCTATAGCTACTTGATCGAAATGAAAGACAACAAACTCAGTTTTCAACTGGTTTTATTCCACATGACTGAAAATTCAATACAAAATAGCTCATAGTTCTTGTATGTCAGTATCCACATTACTTGTATAATAAACAGGCCCTGAAGGTACACAGAACCTTACACATGCGTTGAAACAAGGGAGCAATCTTGCCTGATGAGGGATATAGAAAGAAGAGCTGATTCTGGAAAATTAACTTAAGGTGAAGTAAAGATATTTTTCCACAATATTATGAAGGAAATGACAGGTATGTGGGTTTCTAAAAGAAAATTTGCTGAAATTTCTTGGCAATTCAGATATACAGAAAACATAGAAAAAAACACTTCCAAAAGTCAGCCTTACATTCCTTTTTATATTTTTTTTCTGCTGTTTCTGAGATTGCCTAAGAGGCAGTTGAATAAAAGCTGACAAACACTAAGCTTAATCCATTTTCTGAAAACCCAGTTCTTCTTAGGACCTAGCAGGAACACTACAAACGCTGACATTTCACAATAAAAAATTAGTAACTCTACTATGGAAATATCTAATAAAGTTTTAAGACTAAACATTTCAGGTGAGAATTAAAGGTATTTATGATGACAGTGATACACCATCCCACATAATTGCAAGAAGATACATCTTTCTGTTTTCATATGTTAATGAAAATATGGATAATAGGTTCTCCGAATTTTCATTGAAACTGATTTAATTTTGACTGGTTTCTTGTTCACCCTCCATGTATCCCAGTGAATCCCAGTTGCAAAAAATCTGCCTGTGTAGCGATGAACACCATTAAGGTTTGCAAGGCCACACCGGCTGAACCACCATCCAGTGTTGCCACTGAAGTTACTGCAGCTCTTTACAGGCTGTTCTTTAATAGTGCACATTGGCCTGCATCCATCATTATCAACATCAAATGTGCTGAAAGGCATCGAATTCTGGTTATCTTCTTTTCTATATCCTCTAAATGCATCACCTAAGTACAACAGATAAAGCAGAGGGTAAAAAAGGTATTTACGGGGAAACATTTCTTGCTTGTTGCATACCTTGGAAACTTCCTCTGAATTTATTAGAAAACTAAAATTGTTCAAAAGCAATAGATAATGAGCTGGCAAAGTGTTAAAGATGCAGGAAAGAAAATGTATAAGATACTGAGAAGTATGAAAGAAGTGGAAATTCGATTAAACATCTTTATATTGTTGTTGCATTTAGGGATGCACACTGGCTATGAAGGTAAAGGCTTCGGTTCTCAAAGACAGTGTGGAAAAAAAAAGATAAAATAAATAAAAAAGGTTACAATTTCAGATTTTCCAGTAATGTGCCCAAGGCCCCGGAGTGAGTCATGAGAAAAGATGGAATTGTTAGAACACAAAGGTCAGCCATTATTGTCTTACTAAAGAAATGTTTCTTGCAAATACAGGTAAAGCACCAACACCTTTAGTGAATAATTATTTCACCGGTATTAAGGAACATTCTTGTGTATCAGTAAGATGTTAAAAAAATAGAACAAAACAGTAAGATATGGCGCAATACTTGAGGCAAATCTTTGCCCACTTGGCATAGTTATGTCGTTAAGGGAAGTCTGGAATTGTAAATTAATTTGTGTCTATGTACCAGCTAGTAACTGTTGCACACTGTAGGCCAACTTTGTTCCACTCAGTGTCTTTTGCATACAGCTGTCTGGGCACTTTTGAATGAACCAAAACATCATCAGGAAGGCTTCCACTAACACCAGCAAATCTGGGATGAGATAATAGGCACCTAGGAATATTATACAGATAAATACAAACACCCAAAAAATCCCTTATTTGTTATGTATATTTTGTGGACTTGAACCATTAAAGACGCTTTATTTTCTTTATTCTTTTTCTTTGTTAAAGGAGTGTTTATTCAATCATTCCGTTTAAGAAATTGAGGCAATGTAATAAAGTGATTTCCTACTATGTAAAGATTAACGGCATAACCAATCACTAGGTCGTTAACCATTTATCTGCATAAGTGTTCATTATGCACTAGACAAAAACACACTAGAAATAAAAAAAAATAAAGTTATCTTAATTAATTGAGAAAGGGAGCAGCTACCTTTAAACATTTTAAAGAAGGAAGTTCTTACCAGCATTTCCTGAATAACGCCCCAAATGGATCTTAAAAGAACATGCTTCATCTTCGATCCAAAATCCATCATATGATGCATAGGCATGCTTGTCATTGTCAGATTCCAAATCCACATAAAGACTGAAACTAGCAGCTTTTTGGTTTACTATGTCAAAAATCTTCCTCAGTCCAAGCCAAAATTCCCCTAAAACAGAAAAATAATACATATTCTAGAAATGGAAACTGTAAATGAAAATTGATTGTTCTTGGTTTTCCACTTTCCTTGCTGAATCAAGTGTAATAGAAATTGTATGACTGGCTTCTATTCCTTTGAAAAACTAATGAAGGAAAATAGCAATCTTCCTACTTTCTTGGAAAATCCATGGAAAGAATTCCCATGTGTGCATCATCTTTTTTCTCTGTGACATTTTTTAGAAAATTGTCCATAAGATAGATTTCAAAAGTTCATCTGCAATATACCTTAGAAGACCACAAAACTGTATGTATTAAAGATCCACTTGCATAAACAGAATTCAGCAGCATTCCTAAGGGCAATACTGAGAAATAATGAATGTTAGCATTCAATGAAATGCAACAAAACACAAACCCTATTCTCAAGATTTGCTGCCTCTGTAAATCACACTTGTTGACCCATATGAGCTGTGCTCTTTTGTACAGAAAAGCTGTGTGCTTCCATTGCAACCCTAGATAAACTTCTGACAAAACAAATGGTTTTAGACTTTCTGGATGAAAGGTGGCAATAAAAATTTAATATCACAGTTGTGTTGCCATTAGCTACTGAAATATTTCCATTCTGTTTCACATTTCACATGTCTATGGTGAAATATTACTGATTTTTCTCTGCTTTAAGGAAATATTTTACAAATGTGATTCATACCAACTCAGGCTTTTAAAAAAAACTTGAAAAAGAGGAAATACAATTCATAAATCATTTCAGGCTGAAAATACCATATTTTAAACACCTCTTGTGAGACTGAGAATGGGCAATGGCTAAAGATTCTAGTATGGTCATAGTCATTATCAAGAAGATGACACAACAGATTTGATGAAAAAAAAATCCTTAAGTAAAAATAAGACTTTTAAGAAACAAGAACTCTATACTACAAAAAATCCCACGCAATTTAGTGGAATGTAGCTCACACAAAGACAGCAAAAATGTTAGATCCAAAGCACTTGGAGTATTTAAAATTAATACCGTTAAGGTCACCAAATCCATCCAGATATTCAGACCATGATCTCTGAAACTGAATCATTCCATCAGTTCTTTTCTGAACCACAGTCCATCCACCTCCTCGAAAATCCATATCACACAAAACCTAAGATAGACATAGATATGCTTAAGCATTCTTGAAGCAGCTGTTATGAAGAAAACATTTTCATTAAAGGTGAACTGTTGAGTTTTGCTAAGTAACATACCTTTCTGATATCTTAACTAAAAGCTCAAAGAAAATAAAAATGAAGCTGCAGTATTTTCTTATACGTTCTTGTTGGACTGCTTGATTTGGCTGTTTCCTCAATCAGTAGAAACTGCTGTGTACAAATATCTGCTCATTTCAGATATAATAAATAAGCTTTGATAAATGGTACTGTATATTAATAATAACATGAAATGGAAGCAACATGTATTAATCAGGCATAATATTATAAACTATTGTATATTTCAGCAAAGCAAAACAGACAAAACTTCTTAAACGTTCTCCCTCACCATCATGTCTTCTTCCAGAGAAACAGTGTGCTTCTGGTGCCTGGGAAATGTAGAGCCCTTAATAGAGGTGAGGAAATGGAAGTAAAGTGATAGCAATAACAGTATAATAATTTATGCTGCAGCAGCAAAAAAACTACTACATAAGAAGGGGCCCCAATCCAGGGAGGTCCCAATGTGAACAGTTAACAGCCAGGAACTGAACAGACCCACTGAATACATAAGATCAACTCAAATTTATGAGTCTTTATGAGCCTTTGCTAAAATTTGTGCCCAACAGTATGTCAAATGGCAGCGGTCCAGCTGCACTCTGCTCTGCTTTGGAATATCACATCATGTGGCACAGTTTCTCCTCAGCTCATTTAACTTTACACATGTAATTGAGTTCCCTAAGTATGTCCTCAGTGCCAGATCTTGACCAGTTCTAACTGGCATTACAAAGTCTGGGAATCCAATGTAGAAAGATGCATATTGAACATTTAGACACTGCACCATCTAAGCTGTTCAAGGTAGTTCGAGGAGATACTATGCATTCATGAGTATTTAAAAACAGATACTCATTTGTAAGTGTCTCTCAATGTGACTACTATCAGGAGAATTAATCTGGAAAACGCTTATAGCTATGGAGTCATTAAGCTAGTTATGATAACAAAAGTAAGTTCAGAATATAATGTTGGGTGTCATAGCATTAAGCAGCTGCACAAGTGATGGAGTCAAGAAAGAAATTTTTTTTAATGTTACAGGGAATATACATGGTGAAACATGTTTCAGAAAAGAGAGATTTGCAATCCTAGCCAGTTGATAAAGGTAGAATCTTAGTGGAAGTCAGTTTAATCCTAAAAAAAAATGTGGCAGTCTGAGCATTTCACCCTTATTTCCAGTACCAGCCAGGTATTTTTCATGAAACCAGGCTTGTTCCTCGGCAGGAACACATCAACATGATATTCAATAGAGCCTCAGTGACTTAAAAACATCTTCTCGATGAACGACAAGAAAGCAACAGGACAGAGCTGAAACGTGATCTAATACAACCTGGGGAACTTGGATCTTCAAGTAAGTCAATGCCATTGGATGCTTTGAGTAATCCTTGCAGCACAAATACTGAATGAAACATAGTAAGGGTCATGTGCATGAAAGAAAATTGTGGGATTTATTCCCTGGAGAATCATGTGCTCATTTCAGTCACCCAAAGAGGGTGGAACTGGAATAAAAAGAAATACAGAAAATTCCAAAATGAATATTTAGATGCAAATACCTAAAACTCAACAAAAATATTCCCATTGCTTCATCTGCTGTCTTGAAAGGATGACTGCAATCTTGGCTACTCCTCTCATTATGAGTCAGAAATACTAAGAGGAGCCCACTTGGTCACAACATCAATCTGAAGTCCAATATAAATCAGTGGAAGTGTTGATAATCCTCAGAAGGAGCAGATTTGGTTCTACATGAGAGGTCATCAGCCAATTAGTTACACTAGCTAAGTAAAAATAGGAAATAGAGACACAAAAATGCAGTCATCATTTGTAGTTTCTTAATCTTTTATATGCTGGAAATGTTGCAGTTTTTTGTCTTAAAACCTTAGAATATTTTATCTACTTTACAGCTTGTTCTATGTCGCCTATTGTGCAAGGTATGAGGACCATGATTGTCCCAAGTACAATTTAACTTGAATGCTTCCACTGAATATTTCTTCCCTTTCCACCTTCAGTGTTAATGAAGCATATTCCAAACAACCATTTCATTTCTTTGACCCTGAAATATCACTGATCACTCATTGAAAAATGTGTCAGAAAGTCATGACTCAGTTTTCCAAAAGTGAAATTTATTTTAATTGCCTGGTGTTTAAATGCTCAGACAAAACTATATTTGGGGCAAATTTTCTGAGATGACAAGAACTTGCCAATACCACTGAAACTGGAAAATTCTTATTGCTCCTGAAATTCAGGTTTCAATTAGCCCAAGTTATGCATCAAAATCTATAATCCCTTTTGAAAACATGAAGTTTCAAACATTAAAACATGAGAACAGGATCAAGTTGTGTAAACAGTTTTCTTCATTTATCTGGGACCTGTATGCAAATGATCCTAAACACATTTTTGTTCAGTGTCCATTACATTTAAAGAGCAGCTTATAGCTGAAAAGTCTTCATTGGAATAAATTGTTTCATATTGCCTTGGCTTCCTGGTTTTTTTAGTTCCTTACTATAGTTTTCTGCCTCTTTGTATTTGTTCTAATTTTGCTAGTCTGCAGAACTTTCAGAACTCTTGATTATTAGCCCCTAAAAATGCATTATAATTTCTCATTTGTGCTTTAATGTCTTGATATTTCTGTTCATCTATCATTTCTCTTGTACCCTGTTTATGCTTCAACCTGTGGAATAATTTACATTAAATAGTTTTCCTTAAAATAACACTCTTTATGGAACACATACTTTAGATGTTTCTCTCTGAGAACTTTTTGGCATTGACTTTTAAGTTCTGTTCAGCATCTACCAGACAAGAAATGAGACACTCATTTCATGAATGCAGCTGTTTCTTCTCATTATTTATTGTTACCCTGTTCTTTCAGTCAAATTATTATGATTTTGTCTTTTTTGTTTCTTATTCTCCTTAAGGAACCTTTCCAGTCATATAACTGATTTTCATATTCTGGCAGTAACTTTAAATGTGGAAAAGTATCAAAAATAATTTTGAAGGAAAAGGAACTTTATCATTTAAGGTTTATTTGCCAAAAGCTACAAGTGAACTGAGAAATCACTTTTCTCACATAGATTAACCATACCATCTCTCAGGAAAAGTAATTTGGGTGAGGTATGAATATTTTCTCAATGGAATCCTCCTCAATCCAGAAGAAATTCTGAAACAGATTCATTTTGCACTGTGGTTCATCCTGGGGTGAGACAGACAGCATTTTCTTCATACTATAAGCATGGTGGTTCTGTCAACACTTCTGCATGTCTTTGCCTTTCTTTCATGTTGAAGGAACTGGCTGATGAGTTACAGATCTTTTTCCTGAACTCGCTGCACTTTATAGAGAGAATGGTAGGTTTTTCTATCAGGGGTTTGTGCATCACATTCATTTTTTCTTTTGAGATCCCAGCATACTTCTGAAGCCTTTTCATAACCAATTTGAGCTCCTTTTTCATAGCATTTTGAAGGTTTCCAACTGGCTAGACATAAAGAGATTCATCCTTCCTTTGTTATATATAAAGGAAGACTATAAAGTTAGATATTAAATTTTGATATCTAGTAGTTGGCTTAAATTGCACTTTTTTTCTTCAAACACTAATGACCTCAGCATGTACTGCAAAATTAAAGGTTTGAAAGTGCCCTATCTGCCTTTCCACTATGAACAAAGACTTCTCTAAGTAGAAGAGCCTGAAATGGAAATAAACACACAAAACAAAGTATTCCTTGTGTTTGCATGTATCTGAATGTCCTGAGCCTAAGGAAATTGAGCCAAAATTCTCTTTTTATAGGTGAGCACTATAACTCTGAGCAATTACATAAAGTGCAGGTGTTAGGAAGCATGACTGCTGCAGTTTGTCTTAAGAATGTATATCCTGCAAACTGCATATGAAAGCTAAAATCTTAGATGCCACTCTGCCTCAAGACCAAGTTATAATGATATTCAGACAAAAGCTAAGCCTCAAATTAATGCACATCTGCACCTATATTTAGATGACCAAAGAGTCACTTCACAAGAGAAGGCAATGGTATCCAGAAGAGTAAAAGCCAAAAGTCCCATTTTAGGAGCCAACAGGATCAGTCAATTGGTTCTTCAGTTTTTCATCTTGAAAGTAGAAAAGAACAGCACTTCTCACTGTCCAAAGGGGGTGCTAGAAAACACTTTGGTTTCTCCTCTTTGGTACATTTTTCGCTGTATATGAAAACTACTGATGGGATCTTATGACAGATAAGATTCCTTTGTAAAAAATGAGAAACTTGTCAAAATTATAGTAACAGCAGAAACATTCAGCTGATTTAAAACATTTCTTATTCATCTGTTGAGAAATACGCAAGGAAAACACTCTAAATCTATTAAATATATTCTAAGTGCATATTTTCAATCAAATTGTGACTATCCTGAGAGATAAATATATTACCTCAAAAGGATAATTTGATCCTTCTGGATGGATAATGTACAGACCACTTGGAGTTTTTGAAACTGAACCAACAGTATCTTTAATATGAGTGCAGTCCAGCCCTAGAGGACAAAGTATTTGATGAAGTCCATTAGCAAAATGTCTTTAAAAAATACAGATTAAACACAGAAATATTAATTTTATTGGCAACATATAAATTATTTCAAAGAGTGTTTTTTTCTCATGCAAACTTTAAAATCATGTTTCATCATGAGCTCATCTTATAAATAAAAATTCTCTGAACTCCATTAATCCCAGAAATAAGTATAATTTACCCTGCATAGAGAAAACTCTTTCTAATCTTAATAGATATGATGCAGAAATTAAAGATTATGTATCATTTTATGGATATTTTTACTTATAATACTTGCACTGAGAAAAAGTCATTATCTGGGAAATGATACTTTTTTTCTACAGGTCTTTGTATTTATGTTTTTTAAGCCTTTACATTGTAATGTATGCATAAAAAAATTTGCCTAAGTGTTAAGCCAGTTACATGTTAAACATACTCAAACAAGCAGTTTCCATGGCCAGCATGACTGGTTAGAGGTAATGTTTCCTTTAGTTAGGATGGGCACCTCAAAGATTAACTATCCAGTTGACAAGTGACTGACATCCCATTTAAACAAGGATATTGCAGATGCACAGCACACTTTATGTCATTGCAAAAGAAAGTGTAATTTAGCAACATCAGATCACTTACTAACTGATCATCATACCTGGTATTTTGATACAAATCAACTAGATGCTAAACAGGATGCTCAGAATTGTCACTTGCAAATGATTTAAAGCAGTATTGATGATCACATTTTTAAACAGCTCATAAAGTTTCCAGGGTTTTTATGTTACTAACACAATATAAATATAAATGTTGAAATTGCGTACTTTTCTTCTAATTAGTCCTTTGTCAAGATACAAAGATTAAAAGGGAATGGATAAAGACTATATCTGAAAAATATTTACCATGAGATTGAACTGCTTTGTAAGGATGTGTATCCAAATGTTTTCTCAAAACTGCTGCATTCAAAAGAACAATTCTGTTCATGAGCTCATTTACCTGCAAATTCAATTAAAAGGTCTTTAATTAGGCTGCAATGGGAATTTTACACTCTAAAGATTTTTCTTACTCCTAGTAAATACAATCTGAAGTTAATTTTTGCTATGTGTTAGTGATTCCTACCTTCATTAGGTGAATAGACCTGATTTTTTACTTTTTCCACCCAAAATAATTTTTAGGCACAATGCTGGTTAATTCAAAAAAGTCCTTCAGTTTTGAGTAAAGCTTTTTAGCCATACTGAGTGATGCACAGTGTTTGTAAACTCCTATCAAAGTTAACAATAATATTATCTGCACAAATGCAACAGGACTGGAGACGGCAACAGATGTGAATGAATAGTCCTCTGCTTAACCTATGACGTAAACACAACTAGTTGTGAAACAGGTGGTGCTTATCACTCATAGAAATGGAGCTTGCACTCTACCTGAGGTACAAGGAATAGTGACAGAGACTCTAATTCTACTAGTTTAATGGTGACATAAATACTTATTTTCTCTCAGACACAACCTGCAGTAAGAAATAACAAATACAAATCTTTTTGATAAGAAAAAAGTACCTGATTAGAAAGGTAATCCAAAGCAGACTGTTGATCATCCATCATGTCTCTTACCAGTTTTATTGTACTTCTTGAATATTCAGCAAGAGAGTTCTGCAAATTTCCTTCAAAAGAAACGTTTATCCAGCTGGTTATCATAAATCTAGCCATATTCTTGACTGAATGACAACACATTTATGATATCTAAGTGAATACTCAAGGAGTTTAACCTTATGGCACTTAAAAATGAAATGAAAGTAGTACAGAGATGTCAGATTAAAGCCAAAGATGCTAAAAAACTTCAGACTTGCTGACTGCAGTGAAGACATCTTAAGAAGCGATGGCTCTTATGATTTGAAGAAGAATTTGATCTTATTCCTGGGCAACATGTATGACCAGTTAATGGATATCACAGAAACATAAATGCAAATTACAGATATACAGGGTTTCCTGTCATCCTACATTTGCACATTCACTGTGCTACTCCTGTTTTTTGCCCTGATGTTAATAATAAAAGTAATAA
>NW_008661190.1:0-935 GCF_000695815.1 Acanthisitta chloris
GGGAGAATGAGCGCGCGGCTCTGCCGCAGGGGAATAAAGCGCTGCCTTCCCCCGCCGCCTCCGCTCTGCGACGCGAGTGTTCCGCGGTGTCTGACAGCGTCCGTGTGCTCCAGGTGAACCGGAGTCGGGAAGGCGGCGCTGTCACTCGCGCCCGGCCCCGTGGGTCCGGCCCGAAGGTGCCTGCGTGGCACTGGAAATGCTGCCGCTCCTGGCGCTCGGCGGAGGCTGCCCTTGGCGGGTCTTGCCCGGTTCTGGTACTTCCTTACGAACCTTGGTGGAATTAGGCGAGTGTGAGAGCAGACCCAGCTTCGGGTGCTGCCTGGGTCGTTGGCCCAGGATCCGGTCGGTGCCGTTTAAATGGAAGGAAAAATCATAGGCAGTTAACCAAATGTGGCGATACTTAGTGCTCGTCTCCACTCAGTAGTGCACAGAGGCAGGCGAGTGCGTGGGGTTCTGATTTCTTTTCAGGAAAAGAAGGAAACATGGCTCTCAGGTTTGCAAAGATGTCTTGAAGTCATGAAGCCAAATGGCTTAAAAATCTGCTTTTTTTGTTTGTCTGCGCAAAACTTTCTGTAGTTTGTGTTTAAGACTGCCAAACGGTTTATGGAGCAGAGGGGTTATGTCAGGGCAGGCTTGGTGCAATACACGAAGTTCAGTTGGACGGAATAACGTGTTTCATTTGCTCATGCTTGAACGCTTAGTGAATTCAATTCTGTTTCGCATCTCTAGCAAAGCACAAAGCAGCGTTGTTTTTCTGCCAGTCCCGCACCAGCGAGGTTCCCGGCGGGTGCTGGAAAGCGAAGGTTCTTTGCGGAGGGGCAGTGCCTGCGGCACCTGCTTTGTTACCGTTGTGCTGCCGCTGGCTTTGCGCCGTTCCAGCGGGCGGAGCGGTGCGGGGCAGGGCGCCGTGGGTCCCGGCACTGTGTCCGCGCGGT
>NW_008661191.1:0-12442 GCF_000695815.1 Acanthisitta chloris
AGCACAGGCATCGCCCGCCCGGCCCCGAGCCCCTCCGCTCCCTCCCCGTGGGATTACCGACACCCCGCTCTGAAACCCCCGCCAGCCTCGCTGACACAACTTCGAGTCTCACTTTATGGCCCTGAAAGTCATCGGGGCTTCCTATGGGAGTCCCCCGCAAGGGGCCAAGGGTTGGTGTGTGTCACCTTCGGGGCTGAGTGGCCTTTGCAGCCACCCAGAGGGTCATTGCCGTGGGGCCTGTTTCGTGCGTTCGCTCTGTTGTTTGAAAATACAATTTTTTACTTTTTTTTTTTTTTTTTGGTTTTGGGTGCAGACATTTCTTTTGGAGCAAACGCAGGAGTTTCTGGATGAGGATTGTGAAAGGGTGTTTTTTCTTAACCTGTAAACTGTCGGCGTTTATTAACCCACATTCTGTGACTGTGTTGTCCCTGCAAGTCATATAGAGGAGTTGGGATTTGCAGAGTTCGATTTTGCTGACCTCTGGAATTGGTTCTGCTCCAGTGTCCTTTACAGAGCTTCATGTTAGCTGAAGCTTGGAAGTGGAAAAAAGTGATTTATAAAAGTTGATTTCTTTTTTGAAGAGTGTGCTGTACTGATTCAGTTGTGGATGCTCAGATAGGGACTCGATAAAGGGATTAGAAATGCTGTACTGCTGTAGGACAGTTGGTCTCTGTGGCTCTCTGTAATCTTTGTCAGCCGTAAAACTTTAGGTACTCATGGAGATATGCGATGCAGTAGAAATATGTAAAGCATGTAGCTTCAGAGCTGAGTTTAGACAGTTGGTCTGAGATCCATGGATGTCTTGTGTGCTGGGAGTTTTGGCTCATGTAATCTAATCGCTTTTAAAGGGCCAAGCTACATTATTTCTGTTTGTCGTGACTTTGTCCAGGCCCTTGCCAGGTGTGTTTTTAATGTTTTGCACACCCTTGCTGAGCTGTTGTGGAACTGCAAAGGTGAATCAAGTTCTATATAGTTTCTTAAAGGTAAGGTACTAATGATTCATGTAGAGAAGTTAGAGAAGGTATATTTTTATACATGGATACCTTAGTAGTGGGAACAGATTGACATTAACCTCATAACATCCATGCCCGTGGATAGAAGCTGCTGTCTGTGCTAAAGGAGAATTCACTCAGAAGGCACTTGCTGTGCTTTGGGGCACTTCCACGGTGACAGTATTTTGCTTGGACACCTTAAGTTGGGTTTATTTGGTTTTTTGTTTGTTTTTTTCTTACAAGCCTGATGGCAGGGTAAGGGTTCATTGGGTAAGGTCAGGATCATGTGGGCATGTGTTTTTCCCTTGGCACGTGTTCAAGCATGTACCTATCTTCCGTGTTCGTGGGTTGAGCCTATATGTCGTCTGTCTGTCCTTCCAGTGCTGCCCGGTGCTGGGCAGACCGGCTAGCCTGGGGCTGTTGCTAGAAGGGCATGGACATTGAGTTCTGCCAGGCAGACAGGTTTTGTAGGTAGCCTGAATGACGAGTCTGCTGCAGGTAGTATGGATGAGCCGTGTTGCGTGATGGTGTTCTAGCCTGCATCTCCTGCCTGGCTCTGGTGGCCAAGAGATGTCCAGCATAGCTGGAGAGGTGAGGACATGATGTGTTCGAAGTAACAGAGTCCAGCCAGGGACTGTAGCCAGAGAGAAAGGCAGGAGCTCCACGTTCCTGATTTACAGCTTCGTTGCATCAAAGGAGGAAAACGCAGTTAAGAAGTCAAAACTTCTCATAGGAACAGAGCTCTGCCAGGTACTGTCCGATGATGGATGTTTTTAAACACAGCCTGTGATAGGGAAGCTACTTAGGCATATGCAGAACTCACTACTAATCTCTCAGCAGGATATACTTGTGAGTAAGCCGTGTTCTGGTCCAGGGTATGCTCCTGTGCTAAGAGGAGGATTAAGTACTGTTAAAGGAATCTGGTTATTCTATCCAACGCGTGAATTAAGACAGCAGTCAATAAATTATGCTAGAGGAAAAAGCCATTGGTAGGTTTGTTGGTGGTATGCATGCAGAACTCACTACTAATCTCTCAGCAGGATATACTTGTGAGTAAGCCGTGTTCTGGTCCAGGGTATGCTCCTGTGCTAAGAGGAGGATTAAGTACTGTTAAAGGAATCTGGTTATTCTATCCAACGCGTGAATTAAGACAGCAGTCAATAAATTATGCTAGAGGAAAAAGCCATTGGTAGGTTTGTTGGTGGTATGCACATGCTCCAGTGTTAGAGAGGCAGTAGGTGCTTTCATATCATTTCTGCTGGCATAATGAGTTTTAATAAATAGCTACTTAACAAAAAAAAAAGTTAGTAGAAACTGCTGTGCCTGCTGTACCTATTTCTTTTCCACTCTGTTTCCAGGACACAAGTGTATCGGTTTTCTCTGCCTGGTATTTGGTGGTGATCCACTCGCCAATAAAACTGACCTTGAAGCAGCTTGGAAGCTTTTCTGCTTATTACTGTAGCTGGTTATCTCTGCAATCTACTTGAGTGCTATTAAATGCTATTTCTATGGGGGTTCCCCACACAGGCAATAAATAGCCTGAAGTCAGCTAAACCGCACAGCTGATTAGTATGGAGGAACTGTTTGGTTTTGGTTTTGCTCTCCTGGTGGAAGGCAGTGGTAAGAGATGAAAAACTTGAGGAAAAAGGCTGGACAGTCCAGGAGGCCATAAAGGCATGATATGCCCTGCCTGAGTGATCGTGGCCCTGTGCTTAACCAGCCTCCTGGACAGGGAGTTGGCAGTTGGTGTGGTTTCCAGCTGGAGGATAACTCCTGTTTGCAGGCACACAAGAGGCTGAATGCGGAAAGCTGTGGTGGAAAGCACCTTGCAGCCTGCAGCTTTTGATTACTGGGTGCTACTCAGTGCCAAGTGCTCATGTGCTTGCTTGCATCGATCACCTGTAGATAGATAAAGGCAATGAGTGATGTTCTGAAGCAGCTGATAGCTTTGGGTGTAGATAGAGTTTTGCTTTGCTGCTGTGGATTTTGCCACGGGGGATATAATCCAGCTGGGAGCCTGGCTCAGGGCTGGCACATACCACCTGGACATTCAAGTTTTCTAAATCAAAACTTGTTGTTAGGGTGTTTGTTAGATATAACGAGATTTTTGTGAATAGCTTAGTCATGCTTGGCTTTTTTTCTCCTCTAAAACAGCTGTCAACAATCTCAGTGTGGGGAGGGAATCGGCCACTCCTTGTACTTAGTGAATAGTCAAACACTTCAGCCTGGCATTGCACATTTTACTTTTGGAAACAAAGCCATGGATGTGGCACAATGGCTTATTTTTATTTATTTATTTATTTATTTATTTCTTAAGCCTGCCTTTCCCTCTGCAAATGACCTTTATGCAGATTTAGGAGGCAAAGCACATCACTGAGAATTTGCTCATTAGTTACTTGAGTTAGTGATAAGAAAATATGATGGCAGCGCTCCTGGAAAAGCAGCTATGCTGGGAACTTGTTGCTGCAGTTAAGCTGAATAGATCTTTTGAAAAAAAAGATATATATCTATATATTTATGGTCCTTTGTCACGGAAACAGGGTGACTCCTCTCTTTATGTCTGCATGACAAATACGCTGCGACGCCACATATCCTGTAAACAGTTTATTGCCCTTGCAGAGATGGCTGGTGATGGCATGCAATGGGTAAAACTCTCTCAGAGTCATCCTAAACTCAGGCTGTAATTTTGTCATCTCATCTCTTTCCTGTGTTGGTGGAGGCGTAAGCAGCCTCCTCCAGTTCCCAAGCTGGGTCATGCTGGGATTTGGGGGTCAGTTCAGCTAACCAGACTGGGAAATGGATCCCAGTTAAGAATGAATGAATTCCTTTTTCTATGCAATTCATAACTTGTGTCAATTCAGAATAAAAACTCATTCTTAACCTGCATGAGTTCCCTGACTCGTGTTCCTTGCAGTATCACAAGCAGCTGCTGTGGCAAAGGCTCTGATGTTTCCACCAGGAGAAACCTACACCCTTGGAAGTGCTTTTCTGATTGCAGAGAAGGCATTTGACTGTTGTGCCCATCCCTGTTTTATAGCATGTGAAGATGACATGGGAGATAGATGTGTTTCTAAGATAAACAAGTGAGTTAAAAGTCAAAGTGTTTCCTTTTCTAAGTTCCCTAAGACTGCAATTATTTCTATAGAGACTGAAGATACATCTTCTCTGCAAAATAAGTCCTGCCATTTTAATAATATTTTTTTTTCTTTCCTTTATAGCCATTTTAGATAGGCTACTAGGCTGTTGAGGAACAGGGGAAGAAAAAGTGCAATCATAAATGCTTTGAAGTAGTCAACAGTCCTTAAAAAGTATGCAATGTGATAGCTTGCAAAAAGTAAGCTCTAGTTTTGTTGTAGCTGTAATGGATCACATGTTGTGACATGGTCAGACAGTCTTACAAGACTATTTTATATATATTTTATAAAAAACTCCACCAAAAAATCAGACGCTGAAGAGTTTATTGGGTGACTTTTATTATGGGTGAGAAAAAGCTTAATTCTTTGCTGGCATAGCAATGTAGTTCTCAAAGTTCAAATGCTGAACTGTAACAAAGGCACATTGAGAACTTCTGAAATATTGCACATGGAATTGGAGTAAGCATAAAGAAAAAATACCCCTCAAACTACTGTCAGCACCTCCTACAGTGCCTGTGCTGAGGACTTGAAATATACTGTGTTTCAAGCATGTTTTGGGTGTGAGGTTGGGTTTGGTGCCCCTGGGCAGCCTCCTGCAGGGTTTCTCGCTGCTGTGAGGACTGGTGGTGGTGTGGGCTTCCATGGCTCGTGGAGGACCTTCATTCTGGCCTTGGCTGCAGCATCTAGAATGCTTTTTTTCATAGGTGAACATGTCATTTTGTAGTAAGGTTTCATTTGGCAAAGTTAATTCTCCTGGACCACTTCTATTTTTCTTGAACCTCTTTCCTCTTCATAAGGACCAGGAATTTGCTTTTATATTTCTTCAAAGTGATCCAGTCCCTTCAGTCTAATTTTTTTTTTTTTTGATTCTGTAAGTTGTTCATAGTAATTTTCCCATTTGACTGCTCTTGTCTTTCCAAAACTGGTGATAATTTTTTAATCAGTTGATGTGGCAACTGAACTGTCAGAGTTTTCTTGTACGTTTGATCCTTGAACGAGGTCACCTTTTGATTTCCTTGAAAATCATGGGATGGTGACTGATTGCTTGTTGTATCCTGTGTAGTAGCTTTTCTGAAGTATTGCTTAAAATGTATGAGCACAGATAGTTGCAGCTGATCCACTACATCTTTGTTTGAAGCACTTGTGAAGTTTTCTAGTAGACCATTCAAACAGAGTAAGTAGTGTCTGAACTGCTTCTAGTCTCTGTTGGTCTATTTTTTTGAGTACATTCAGGTGGCTAATCTACCTTTCACAAAAGTCATGAACTTTTAGGTCTTGTTGCTGTACCATTTTTAATTTAATGTTGCAAAATACAGTGAGAGATCTCCCCAAATTGTTGTTTAATGTAGGATGTTATTTACAGTGTGACAGCACCGCTGAGATTAGCCTGATCCAGTGTAAAAGGAAGGATTTAAGGATTTTCTTCTGTAGCAGCTACTTGAGGTTTTATTTGAGTGGGAGGGAAAAGAATATACGTGAGGAATTACGTATTTAAATATGAGTCTGAGTTTTGGTGAGACTTACTCTCCATGAGCATGATTTAAGGTGGTCATCTTAAATAGAAGGGTGCATGTCATTTGATGATAATGTTCAAAACTTTGTGTGGAGAGAAAGTACCCAATGTGTCATGTTTGAGTCCTCTGTGCTTTTTATCACCCATGACTAATGCAAATTGGAGCAGTAAGTTATGTTAAAATCTGTGACGTGCTTGGTAGCTTCATCTAAACCGTATCTGAGGTTTCTGGCAAAGTTACTTGGGAAAGTAAATCTTCTCCCCAGTGTGTCTCTGCCCTCAGTGGTGTAACTGTTCTGTAAGTCTGAAGGCTGCAGTTAATAAAACCATTACAAACAAGGATTTTGGCACGGAGCAGTTGTTCTAAACCGGACTGTCTTCAGCCTCAAACTACTGACTCACACGTTCTTTTTCCATGGATTAACACACCTGGCATGTGTCACGCATGGATGCTGGCCGACTCGTCATGTTCTTGCAGGTATCCCTGTTTTCAGCATAGGGAAGACTGAAGTGGGAGTATGAATCTGCACAGCAACCTCCTGCAGTTAAATCCCTCCTGGTGGAAGCTGATGCTGAGGATGGGTTTGTCCAACGACTGCTTTTTGCCGTCTCCCTGATGCCGCTTTGCTCCTGACACAATTTGGAGGAACACAGAGTGGCTGCTTGTGTGACGTCTCTCCCTCAGGGCAACCATACAGAAAGTTGTGCTGGGTCAGGGCTTGTTTCCTGCCCCACAGCATTGGTTGTGGGTCTGTTGGGAGGTGCAAGACCAAGGCAAGTGGTTGACACGAGTGTCTGTGGGCACAGTGGGGTTCAGTACCAGGATGTGTGGCACATTTGGCTTCCTAGCACATGTGGCTATCAACACCCAGCCAAATGTTGGAATTTGCTGTCAATAGGAAGAGATGGAAAATAGGGAATGCCAAGGTGCAAGATTGCTGAAGGGAATGAGTCTTGCTTGCTTTATACGCTGGTTTCCCTCCTGAGTTTTCTCTGGGGTGCTGAAGCCTTTGGTCCCATAATAGCGGTGCGACAATGAGTGCTCGGATGGAGGAAGCAGGTGTTCAAGGAAGGGGGGAAGTGATTTATTTTTTGGGGGGAAGGGGAGACAGGATGGGCAGATTTGACCCTTATACAGAGTAATTTCTTTTGGCACATGAGCTTGTGCACAGCACAGCACACTTCCTAATTGCCGAACCCTCAAGTAAGATGGCAGCAAAACTGGGGCTTGCCCTTCTTTTGAGTTAATATCACTTAGTGAGTCAGCTGAGGAGTGAGGGTTTCATGAGGTACCTCTGATGTTACATGATGAATTGTGTTAGTTTGTTCCCTGATATCATAAATCTTTCACTGCAGCAGCAAGGCTGCCGTGCTGCTGGCGCTGGACATCTTCAAACCTGCACTTTTTGCTTGGGAGTGCTGGTTTTTAATTGTTTTAAAACCAAACTGAAGATGAATGAGCTTACTTGTGACCTGTATTAAACGGTTTCTGTAGTCTGATCTGCTGAAGAGCTTTCAGTTGGTATAGAGGGTGATTCTGGAGATAAAAGTAAAACACACTGGTTCACGTGCTGTGTAGCAGATGTGTTTGCATCCGTAGCTGAAAGACTTCCCATCCGGGGACTGATGACAACACTCTGTTTCAGTGGGGTTTCCAGCCTGTGCAGGAGCTTCTCTTGAGCCTGGGAGTCAGTTTTTCCATCACTGAGTGTTTTGCAGCCACTCCACCCATTTTTATGATGAGTGATCATCGTCTAAGAGCACAGTGGAACACAAGAGGTGGTGAGCAAACCTTTTGTTGCATTAAATGTAAATGTTTATAGTTTCTCTTCTCCTAACAGCTGCAGGGAAGATGGGTTGTCTCAGCTGGGTAGAGAAAGACTAAACCCCTTTTATATATACTGTCATAAAAGAAAGTTTTGGATAATGAACATCCATTTCACAGGGTCCAGGTGTCTCTTTATACTTTTGTATGATGCAAGGTGAAACGTTGCTGCTAATGTTTCTGTTAACTGCAGGTTTTTCTAAATTAAGTAGTGCAGATGCCGACAGGAAAACAAATACATGTCATCCTCAGGCCTGTTGTGGGAGGATGCTGGGGGTGATGTTGATACCCACTGTGTGGCTGTTAGTGTGCTGATGGCTCCTCAATCACAGGAGTGTGAATCTGCTTGTGCAGTGGGAGCTTGGGAGTCTCCAAAATCTGGAGCTCTTTTTACACCCTAGCTGGGGATACTAATTAATTACTGAATGAGTCTTTTGATAGTGTAGCCTGAAGAAGGGTGTGTGTAGCATGAAGGGTGAGAATTGAGTGCTTAAGTAGATTAAAAGTGCTTTTAACTGGGTTAGAAGAATGTTCTTGAGTGGGTGCCTTCCTTGTCTTTCTGAAGGTGCTGGTGGGGAATGGGGTGATGGGAGCAGATGTCTTGAGAGCTGTTCCACAGTTAAAACAGAGGTTTGGTTCCTGTTTTCATGAGTGGTCTGTTAAGCTATAAAAAGAGCTAACTCATTTAGCTTACAAGCCAAAACTGTGGAAAATAAATGTGTTTGCATGGATGTTAAGAGGATTAATTGTCAAGTGCATGAAAAGTGGGAAAATCAAAGTAGTACTTAAGTGGTGCTGCATATCACATAGGTCTCATTAATTTGTTTCTCCTTCCTTCCAGTCAGTTTACAAGCTGTGTTTGGTTGGTATCAAATTTACCTGTCAGTCCCATGTTTTCCTGCATTTTGGGGAATTTTGCAATTTACTTATGGTCAGCACCTTTAAGGTGGTAGAATGTTGTCTCTTCAGATGGTGTATCTGAAGAAGAGGTGCCCTGCTAAGTGTGATTCTGCAGCTGGAATTGACTCTGTTTAAACCGTGGGGTTTAGTGCTTAGACCTCCCTGGTTTTTCCTTTATCAGATTAGCTAGGATTTTGGCAGGACTTTGTGCTACTTTTTCTTAGCCAATCGACTTGCATCTAAGTGTTCAGTAACTTTCTTGCTTTATAATCTCAAAGTTCAGAAGTCATCGAGTTGTTTGAGACTAATAAGCGATCCTATCCCAGCGACCGCTCACGGCGGGTGGAGGAAAGGAAAACACTTGAGTAAGTGGAGAGCAAGTTTTGAAATGAAAATTCAAAACTGCTTGAGGAGGATGGAGGACTTGTGGCAAAGAAAGTGCTTAAAAGTGTACACATCTTCCTGAAACTGCAAAAATGAGTGTGCCTTTTATTCTTTCTTTACTGGATTGTTTGCAGGATCCATTCCCTCTGCTATGTCTGTTAATACATATTATGTATGTATAGATACCTATAGATGCATATATAATGGTGGCAGATAAATGGCAGTCAGTTACTTTCCAAGTGGCAAACAGTTACTTTACAATTGTGTTATATAAAGATTAAGCATTTGAGATGCCTAAGAAGGATAAAACCTATGGAGTGTAAACCAATAAAGTTTTTTATACCCTGCTTAGAAGAATCTTTTTTTTTTCCCCCTCAGTCTTCTCCAGGACCTAATTTGTAAAATTTCTGTCAATTTTTACTAACAACCTAGTCTAATTAGTGCTTCAGGTATTAATTAAAAAAGAATAATACTCTTTGCATAAAATCTGTGTGTATTTATGCTTTGTGCTTGTGATATTTCAGTGCCAAGAGAAACTCTAGGCTGTTTTGGAGGAAGTGTGTGTTAAATCTTGTTACATCTTTTCCTCAAACAGCTACATCTCTTGGTGCTTGCAGTGAGGAAAATAAATTGTCTTCTTTGTAGGGATTTTTTGGCCTGGTGCTGAGCCAATGGATACCTTGAGGATGAAGAGGGAGACTTGGTTTAGTGTTTGATGGAAGTCGGAATGAGGAGCAGGAGCTGTTGCAGTGTGGTTGTGTTAACGTGGCTGCAGTGCTCAGCAGAGCAGCATTTTAAACTCCTGCACAAGAGATGTAAAACTCTGTCTAGTTGGGACTGTGTCCCTTCTGTCTGGTTGGTAAAAAAAAAAATGCCTGTGATGGAGAGGAGAGGAAAAAGCTGTTGGGATGCTGCTAGATGAAAGCCTAGCAGCACCAGGGAATTTGGGAATACGCCCGAGCTCTGGGAGTGTGCCTTCCAGCCAGGGAGAGTTGCAGGGTGGCGATGGCATGGACCACCCTGCATGTTGGGAACTAATTGTCACCTCTGCTTCTTGCTCAGCTTCAGTGGTAGCAAGCCGTGCCTCATTGAAGAGCAGTCTTTTGGATGTGCCCTGGGCACTGAGCAGCATCCTGTGAAGATACAGGAATAATCCTGTTTGTACCTTCTCTGTGACATTAACAAACTTGAATTCACTGCTCAGTGCAGGGTGCTAAAGCCACAGTGCTGTGATGTGCCAGGTTCTGGGTGTAGCTGCCTTGGTCACTGTCCTTGTCCTGTCAAGGTGCACAGGTGTGATCAGAGCAAACAGATTTCTGTTTGCTACTTTAAACTATCTTTGTCATCTCTCTGTTATTCAGAAAATAAATCTTGTCTGATACATTGAACCCAGAAAAGTGCTCATATATCCAGCAGCCAGGAAATTGAATGAGTCCTGATCTATTCTTAATTTCTTGTGTTTCCTGTGGTTTTATTGTTTGTGTTACCAGCCCTAATATTTACATACTTTTGAATGAGCTTTTCTTTTTTTGGAAGATACTGCTTTGTTTGTATGCCTTGCCGAACAGGTTTTTCCATTTTTTTCCTAAGAACCAAACAACTTTCTCAAAGGAGTAGGAGAAAAAAAAAAAGGAAGATTATAAGAAACACCAAAGGGAGATATCTAAGAATAGAATTATTTTTGCTGATGATATGCTAAGCCTCAGTCTAAACTTGCATCTACACTTCCAAATGTCCTTGGGCTCTTTGAGAGCTTTGTAAAACTTCTTGCATATGAAATTATATGCTTGTGGGTGCTTTATCTGAATAGCAGATGCTTTTACAGTTGGCATTTTAAATGCAAAGGTGCTTCTATGAAAAATGCTTGTAAGAACAAAGCTGTAGTTCCCACTGAAACCCCAAAGACAGCAGGGCAAGTCCATGGAATCTGCTGTGTTAATGTTTAAAAGTAGAGCTGATGAGTGTTGTCCAGCTATGTGTCTCTGGAAACTGATGTAATCTTTTTTTTTTTCTGCAAGGAAGATTTCCTGGTTTGAGTCTCTGCCTTTCTTCTGCATGCGGGGGAGTGATGGAGCTGATGCTCTTCAGGAGGTCTGTCCCTTGGTACATCAACTGGCTGCCTTTTCCGTGGATATTTGCTTTCCTTTCATAATCCTTTAGGAACTAATTTGAAACTGCCAATTTAATAGAAAATGTGTTCTCCGAAGAATCTGTGATCAGCCTTTATTTGCTGACGTTACTGTTCTGTCTTGCTTTTCCAACCATTCTTCAAATATATATTTATTTCAAAAAGTAAGAGAGAACTTCAGGACTTTTTCTTATCCTTTCAAATCTGTTCTGCCTGCCATGAAATAAAACCTATTTGCACGTTGATGAATAGTGGCTGGGAAGCCTGTCTGGTTCTGCAACAGGATCCATAAATAGCATTAGTGTCTGGTTTACTTTGGGTAGGAAGGTGTCCTGTTGTGGCAGTGGCAGGAGGGGAACCTTGTACTCACTCCCAGTAAAGTTGCCCTGTCTGGGCAATGTTCACCAGCACGAAACGTTGAGAAACATGATCCAGTGTGTATCCCGAGATACAGAACCCCTTTGAAAGCTCAAGCAAGTACTGGCATTAATAGAAATAGGTAATACTGACCTTTTTATTTTCTCTATACCTCTGCTGTGGGCTCAGAGAGCACTTTTGAGGGTCATAAAATGGGTGTTAAAAAATGCTTTCCCAATCACCCTTCCTGTCTCTTGCTACAGCGCTGTGTGGAGCACTTTGTCGCATGTACTCTGTGTATAATGCTCCAGTGCATTTGGGTGGATGGGACAGAGCTTGGAGTAGCTGTTCTAGTTGCCAGACTGGATCTGGCAGCTAATTCTCAAACCTGTTGGGTCTCAGGATTGAGGTTTGGATGAATGCCTCTGAAATGTACCCCTCCAACCCTTTGTAAGGATATTTTCATGTTTGGTTTGTGGCACAGTTACTAAAGGAGAAACTGTCTTCTGTGCTAGATTCAAAATTGGTTTATTCTGGAAAAGGGAAAAAAAAAAGTCCAGGTGGTTCAGGGATGGTGGACTTAACCATCTCTGCCACCCCAGAAGCAAGTATGGGTGCAAAAGGGTAATTAGTGGATGAGGCTGGAAGCTGGTGTCTAGTTTGGATGGCAGTGGGCAAAATGAAACCAGGCAAAGTTTCAGAACTGGAAATTAATAAAAAATAATTTAATTTTTGCCACCTTAATGAAGGTAATGATAAAAACTCCCTTGCTGCATGATATTTTCCTTTTCCAAACTGCTTGTAGCATGGTTATTGCTGGATGTTGTGAAATGTAAATAATGCCAAGGTAGTGAACTTGGCATTCCCGACTCCTTGGCAGTGCTCGTGAATGGAAACATCTGTCCAAGTCCCCTCTGGTTTGCTCCCCTCTCACAGCTGCCTGCTGTAAGCACTGCTCAGTGCAGGGCCATACATGCTGCGAAGTTGTGGAAACCTTCTTCTTAACTTCTCAATATGCACACCATGCAAAACAGAGGAAAATCCAGAGGGCAATGTGTGTGAAAGAGGGCGAAGTGTGTGAAAGAGGGTAAAGTTTCTTCTCCCTTTGTGAGGATTTGTGTGCAAGTCATTAGGGTGTCTGGTGTGCTGGTGCCAGCCTGTGACATAGGACAGACCTGATCTCGTGCTCTTGGCACAGTGTGACTCTTT
>NW_008661191.1:12459-54049 GCF_000695815.1 Acanthisitta chloris
TCTCAAATCACAACCCCTCACTTGGCAAATGTGTAACTGCTCCCTGTCTCTCCTATTCAGATTATACAAATAGGCTCTGGCAGGGTGTGAGCTTCAGTGGAAAGGACATGTTGGTTTGCAGGCCTGGAGATGGGTGATAAGACTTGAACTGTTTTTTTACATGAAATCACCTCTTGGAGAGGAGTGGGAGCAAAGGGGATGACACAAAGCAGCAGCAGCAAGTGCGGAAGGAGGGTAGGAAACCACGGTGGTAATTCATTTGGTGTTTTTTTGTGGGAGATCTCAGTAGCTTTTTACTTAGTGGGCATTTTAAAAAAACTACCACCAAACAAAGCTCCAAAACCTAAGTAACGATGCAGATCATGCAGGAAATGCATAATGAAAGTTTCATGATTGGGAGAGATAGTAACTGGGGCTTCAGAGGTATAGGTCGGATACAGGATGTAAATATTGCCTGTGGTGGCATGGGTGGGTGCTGTGTACCAGCTTCTTTGGCAGTTTTGGCTCTAGAATTGACTTTAAAATTGTTTTCACTTAAACTATAGAAATTGTCATGAATTTTGTCCTGTTGGCGGAACTTGAAGTTGAGACAGTCTTTACAAGGTAGTTTTTTCCTCTCATTTTTCTGCTTCCAGTTTTAAGCATAAATTGGGCAAAATGGAGAGGACAGGGAATGGGATGCTCTTGTTCCTTTTTAAAGGTGGAAATGTAAATAATTTTCCTCTCTTCTCCCACCCCCTTGTGTGTGTGTGTGATTAATGACAAATGTCACTTTTTAAACAGCTCAAGCATCTTTCTAGCACAGCATCAGTTGAAAGTCACACTCTGTGGTCAAATTTCAGTGGTTTAGGGGTATATTAGCTGAATCATTGCAGCCATTTGTGAGGCATTAATGAAAATTCTTTTGCATTTTTTATTTTTTAAGCTTTCAGTGCTTTTTTCCTTTGCTGTCAGTATGTAAAATACTATTTCTCTAAGGGAAATCTTAACTGTGCTAGCCAGGGAATAATTCTGCATGCAATATATCCTGTTCTGAAAAAAAAGTGGGTTATTCTTAACATAAATTACATACTTAGAATTAAGTAAGATTAAAATTACAGTGAAGACAGACTAATAAGGGTTTTGCTCTGCTGAGGAATTTGACTTAAAGCCTGAACTGGATCTTGAAGTTGAATTTGAGCTGCTAATTTAGTTGAAGTGTAAAATGCCTCCCAGTCTTGACTGGAGTAAGCTAATACAGAGTTTTAACTAAATTAATTTTTTCCTCCTTTTCATTGGACAGATTTATAAAGAATTATTCTGATGGTTTTATTTTCCCCTCTGAGTTGTTCCAAGAGCTAATAGAAAGCATCACTGCAATATGATGGGGGGGGTTGCTTTAGCCATCTCTAGTGTCTCTTCAGGATTTCCAGCTCTGTAAGTAATTGCTCAAGGCAAAGGCACACTAATATTATTTGATGAACAGGAAGTCTACAAATAGCTGTGATATTTTGCCATAATTACATTTGCAGTGGTGCAGGTGTTGAGTCTTACCCATAGCCAAGAAAACCAGTGCTTCAAATAGATTTGTGAGAACATGCAGATGAGGAGGTGGAGTGTAGTTTTGAAGGAAAGTACAGCAGTAAAGGTGAATGTCAAGGTTTAAAAAATAAAAGTTTCAGGAGGATCTGACCCCCCATTTCTTCAGAATTTCCTTAAGTTTTTTGGGTTGTTTTTTGTTTTTGTTTGTTTTGGGTTTGATGGGCTATTTGTTAATGTGGTTTTTTTGACACATGCTTCTCACCTCTAAACCTCCTCTTAGTTCCTGTGGTGCAAAACCCCTTTTCTTGTCTGTGTTGGTGACTGGAGCAGCTAAGTGTGAACCTTGAGCAGCTGGTTAGGTGACACCCCAGTCTGCTCCAGACAGTGAGAGTGTTAAAGCCCTTCATTAATACTTAACCTGAGCGCTCACAATGAGATGGCTGAAGGAAATGGAATACTGTCATTAAAATAATGCTGTCAGAAATGCCTGAAACTAACTATATTAGGAGGCTGACTCATCCTGCCTTTGCTCTGGGAGCATGGCTGGATACAGTGGGAGGGTATCCTGTTTTCTTTTCACAACTTCATGACCTTGTATCACCAGCCCATGAGTTTTTTTGGGAACAGACTGATGCAGGAGAGAAGATAATATGCAAATGGGAATGTTTCTGTGGGTGATGCTCATAGCTGAAATGGTCTTGGAGTAGTTATTTTGAGAGGAAATCTTGGCTCACATTCATTGAGCTGAACTACTGAGAGCAGCCTGTGATGTGGAAGAAAAAGGGATGGGGAGAAAGGAAACAGGTGGTGAGAGGATGTGTGTACCAGAGAAGTGGAGCACCACTCATATTATCTCTTCCAAGCCCTCTGTTTTTCTTCTCTCTAAGAGGTGGCCTTTATTTCATGTGGGCCCTGAGGCTTGGAAAAAAGATTTGGTATGTGTGCAAGGAACAAGCATGCAGGAAGCTGCTGTCCTGTGTGTCAGCTTAGCGTGGAAGTTTATAACTGAGATGCATGGTGGTGTCTTCAGTCGTTTGGCTCTGAACCTTTGGGGACATAGCAGAATACTTGCATGCCATCCCACATGGGCTGGTAGAGAGATAAATAAATAAAGATTGCCTCAATCTGGTTTAGTTCTTGGGCGCTTTTCTCAATTTAGGATGTTCTTGAAGAAATTGCTCTTTCTTAGCATGAAAAGAAGTACTTAAGATATTTAGACAGAAGTGGTGCTGCCTCTCCAGAAAGGAATATTAATATAAATACTCAAAGTGTCCAGCTAATCCAGCAGGGTTGTGACCAAGGCATGATACTGAGCCCGAGTGCATTTACACTGTAATTATGAATGGCTTGTGGTGTGAGACAGTGTGATGGCTTCAGTACTGCCTTTTTGTTGTAAATACAGTGTCTTCTGGGCTGTTGTTTAAAGACTTCTTTGGAAGCCTGATTTAATAGTGGAGCTGAGTGAATAATTCAAAACCTTTTTATCAAGTACTTGTTTAAATTCTTAAATGAGCTCACCATAACCTTTTTATGCACCCCTCCTGCATGTGTCATACAAATATTAGAATAATTGAGTTTTACTAGTGCAAATGTTTCTGTGAAGCAAATTTTTAGAGCTTGATGTATGACTGTTTATGGAAAGGAGAATGTTAAAATCTCACACACCAGTGTCTCTGCCAGAAACTTGTGCTGGCTTACTTAGGAAGAGGGTGGGGGCCAGGACCCTCAGCTTTGCTGGAGCAATCCTAACTGAGCTGGTTTGTCAGATTGACTTCTATGCAGTTTGAACACATATATTTAAAGTAATTTCAGATATATCTCTCTTCCAGGCCATTCAACAAACAGTAGCAGCATTTAGTTTAAAATATTTGCTTTTTTTTTTTTCCAGATAAGCACTATTTCTGATTCTTTTTCCTTTTCTTCCCCTTTTACATGAGATGAAGCAGCACTTTCAAAATGCATCTGCTTAGCATCACTGAGTAGCTTAACACAGGGATGCAGACCAGAGAAAATCCATAGTCACCTTCCAGGCTTGATCATCACTTTGGCTCAAAGTCCAGTCCAAGCTGGAGTAGAGCCTTACAGATAGGTAATTTGGGTGGATTTAGCATAGCTACTCACATGTATTAATGTTTGCAGACTTGCTGTTGAAAGCTCATTAGTGTTAAGTCACTTTTGAGTACTGCTGGTCTTTAAAAGGCAAATAAAAGCCTTGCAACCAGGATGTCTGGAGAATTGGCATTCATTCGTCTTCTGCTTCTGAAGAAAAGTGGAAGACAAAAATTGAAAGCCAGCTCGAGAAGCAGGGATTGGGGATGAGGTAAGCAGCTGAGTGATGCTGTATTCTCAGTGGAGAACTGTTGCTTAATTGGTTACAAGAATTTAGTGGAGGCTGTTTATTCTGTTTGCACACAAACCTTCTCCTGTGCATGCTCTGGCAGCCCTCTAACCTTCCTGGCACCGCTAAGCGTGTGCTGCAGCTTCCCTCAGAGATGAGATGCAAACCCCATACTCCTTCAATGTGTCACGAGTTTGCAGAGCCTGAATTACATGTACAGGGGTTTGATCTCTGAATTTTAAATTACTTTGCTGATTTTCCTCTCTCAACTCTGCTGAAACCACCTTTAACTATCTAAATGTCATTGCTGCCCAGGAACATGCTGAACTCCAGGCACTGGTCAGTGCCACGTGCCCCTCACAATGTGTGCAGAAATCTGGCATTGCAGGCCTGTGTGGCAAAGCAGATTCTTGGAGTGACAGAGAAACTACTATTGAAATCTTTAATTGCCTTCAGCTATTCTAAGTGTAACTACCAACCGTACAGATGCTAGAAACTGAGCATCTGTGTATCCATAGCCAGGCCTGTGAGAAACATGGCATGGCCTTTAGAAGTAGGAACTTCTAGGTTTTGGGGTTATAAATAAAAAAGACCAAACCCCAAGCCCCAGCATTATCACATCCAACCTTGAATTTGCAGAGCCAAGTGAACCTGTTCTTTTTTTGCCTTTCCTGAAACTGTCATGTGTGTTAAAGTCATGTTTTAACTGAACATAATGAGTTGCATCCAGCTCTGTAACAGTGGGCATGAGCCTCTCATGTTTTTCTTGCAGTCTGTCAGCTTGAATGGGAAGATTGTTCAGACTTAGTCTGTCTCCCTCACATCAGCTGTACCCACAGGTGCAGTTGGGTCTTTATCAAGCTGCAAAGACCTGACCAAGGAACATGTACTTCATGCCTCTTCATTTCCCTGTGATGCAGTATCAGCTGTAACTTGCCCGTGTAGGTTACTCAGACTTGAAAACAAATGGGAAATCTTTGGTGGACTTTTGTCACTTGTTTTTAATTACTAGTGCAACAAGATTTGTTTTGTGACAAGAAGGACTCAACAATCTTCTAAAATGTGCAGAACAAGCAGGCTATGTCTTGTCATCCCATGGTGAAATTCTTCCTGCAGGAAACACCCTTTGCCCTTTGATAAACTTGTCCTTATTCATAGTGTGAAATGGCAAATTAAGATGTACAGTTGCTTTTGTGTGTTGGAGATTTATAACAGTTCACTGTCTCTTCAGATTTGTATTGCAAAGTCTGTGTGAAGATAGGCAAGTGATATTCCCCTTATTTACTACGGGGGGAATCTGAGATTTGGCAGTTTTTTCTGAGATCCCCACTAAGTCTGAGCATTTGTAGAGTTTGCTGTAGTTTGTGATTGAAGTTGTGGTTGCAACAGGCAGGATCCCACTGTGGCACGAAGTGGGGAGAGAGAGTGCCAGCTGAGCTTTGCCTAAAGTAATGTGTCTGAAGAGATGCAGGTTTGTGGCAGAATAGAAAGCAACTGTTGTCTCCTGGTTCCCTAATTCTTGCATCACTGAGAAGAAATTGTGTGATTACTGAGCAAACTGATCTGTACAGTTTGTGCTAAAGTTTTGTATAGTATATATTTAAATTATAACCTAAAGGAGAAACTAGATCAAAATAAGCATTGGATTTTGTTGTAGCATGTTGCATTTTGGTTGCATATGAGTATTCTGCAAAACAAAAGATAATTTGTGAGCCTTGTCCACATTTACATAAGTACCTTTGATACTTCACACTCCACGAGGTAACCTGTTGACCATCTCTGTTGGGTCTTCATGCCATTTGAGGTTTGGTTATTCCTTCTTTCTGCCCAATAGAGATTTACACTCCATCCTTGTCCAGTTCAAACTGGTGCTTGTTCCGAAGTACATCACCTTGGCATTTAAGTCTTCTGGTCCTTATAACAGTATGTTGAAAAACTATTATTTTGACTTGTATTGATCTCATTTAGCATTGTTGGAGGGGAAAGTAGTTAATGACTTGACACGTGTTTGGACTGGATGGAGTAATGATGAATATAGCTGAGTTTTTGTCTTTCTTTTAAAGCTGCACAAGACTTTCTGCTGTGAGTGTTTTGATTCTTGTTTATTTTGCTCCTTCAATTGGAAAAGAATAGTCTGGGAAAGGGGAAGGAAGAGGCAGAGTTTACCCCTGTAACCATCGTTGTTAGCCCTAACTTCTGGTAGAGCTTTGCTGCTTTGGCTTGACCTTTTTAAACTTGAGAAATGTGTTTTTGTTTGTATTTCCATCTTGTTACATTTAAAAACTGTTCTAACTATACCAGATTGAACATTAATAGAGGAATGTTTTTCAGAGTCTTGATAGAGTTTCCAGGCAGCTTTTCATCTGCCAAGTACTATACTGGGCTCTTGTGATGGGGTTTTGCTTGGTCTGCTCTAAGAGTCTGCAAAGCAACTGTTGAGAATTGCTGACACATGTTAAGTAATGTGGAAGTCACCCTCCTACTCCATTGCAATCTGAGTGCTTGTGTAGGCAATAAGAATAGGATCTGACCCGGAAAATTATATGTGAACAGTCTCTTAATCTGGAGACCATTTCTAATCAGTGTTTTCCCTCTGACTAGTTTATTGTTTTGGTCTTGAGTATTAGTTCTTTTAAAAGAATAAACTATTTGCTCAGTCTCTTAAAACATATCTCATTCTGCCTTATCCTGCCTTCAACCACATGTGCATATTTGGTGATGCCAATTTAAGAGTAAAATCTCAATTCTGTAGTTGAGTATCAGGGCAGTTAATGCTAATCCTAACAATAATGCTCCTGGTATAATGCTTATTAATAAGAAATCCATCATCTTCCACCTCCCTCCTCCAAACCTCCACTTTTCAGCTTGGGACCAGCTGTAATCAGCCTGTACAACTTCCCTTCCTCCTCTCATGAATAAATCCAAGTACCTTATCTTCTCTATCGGAAAGTCTTCCCTGGCTTTAGCAGCCTCTGGAGGAGCATATAAAAGAGGCTTTCACTGCCGAACAGGAAGCGAAATGAATGGAGCAACTTTTGATAATGCCCCGTCTGTCTGAGCGGGGGATCAGCCCGACTAAATTGTACCAGATTAGTGAATGATAGTGCTTCAGCTGGGGCCAGAATTAAAAGTTTTTAATCTTGGAACAAGCAATGATTTCTTCCTCCTAAACACTAGTCAACTCCCTCTTTGATTTGGAGGCTTGCAGTCATCCATATTCAGTTAGTTTGGGTGTGTGGTTTCTTTTCTTCTTCAGTCTGCATTCATGAATCTCAGCAAGTCTTGGGGTTTGTTTGTTGGTTGTTTTTTGGTTTTTTTTGGGTAGCAGTGATTTTTTGGTCAGACCTGTCATGGCCACATGCCATTTTTGCCAATAACTTGTACTGTGCTTTGGTTTTTTATACCCATGATGAAGTCTTACATATCACAGCTTTCTTAATACTGATCCATGTTGTGCTGCCTCAGTCTTTTGCAATTAGCCCTGGGGTGGTTTGCGTATATTTTTATAAGAAATATTTTTGCTTCTGGCCACCTTCAGCCTTACTGTGGGGGCTGTGACTCCTCCTTACTTTCTACCCCACAACTTGATCCAAACTTTCTGATAATCCAGCTCAGTGGGAGGGAGAAAAGGCTGAAAATCTAAATAGGACTGTTTAGCTAATTGCCTTAGGCCTGACTCGTTTGCTGGATAACACTAGTTTTACTGCAGTCCAATGTGATTGACATCTGGGGAATTGCACTGGTATAATCCTGGCAGCAGCAGTGAAAAATGTGCCCTATTGTTTCTGATCTGTTCACTGCCTGAGGAGCACCTTTTTGTTACAAATAACTGTCTGAAATGCAACTGATGGAGCAAATGTACTTCTTTTTCTTTAAATCACTGACCTTTCATGTTCCCAAGGAAAAATAGTAAGTATTATCCTGCATACTAAAACTTTGCCTTTTTCTGTGTGTTTTTTTTCAGGCTTATTTTCTTGGATTTTATTACTGAAAAACTCTCTAATGACATCTTTGCTTAGGTAAGTGAAGCAAGATTTTTTTCTGTGGATTTTTTTAGAATCACTTCCCTATCTTCTTCTGCGTGTTGTGTTGTAACATTGAGCTGCCAACCAGCTGTGCTGTGTGTGCTGTGGTTAAGACTAGAAAGACATAGTAAACAAAAGTAGGGCTAGTGCCTCCAGTATGACATAAGGACTTCATTTATTCATTTAATCAAATGAAGTGGACCTGGTGCAGAATAATAAAATGCAGGTTTCATCTGCTTATTACTGCATAATCTCACCAAGTTTAAGAAATATTTTTCATGAGATGCTTTGCTCTTTTTTTTTCCACTGGAAAGTAAACTTGTTGGTATCACTTAATGTCATCTTGTTTGAAAATTTAACCTTAATACTTCCAAGTTTTTAGATACAGTTGTTCTTCTTCCATCCCTTTCTCTTCCCTGTTCCCCTCAACTGTTCGAGGCAGGAGTTTTCTATGTGAAGAAGTTGTAAGAAGCTTGAGAGTTTTATATTTTTTTCAGTCCAAAGGATGGGAGAACCCGCACAAATTTAACACTCCCATTCCGTCTTCTGAACCTCATCTACACCTCTAAAGTGCTAAATTCCAGATGGTCTGTGATTGACAGGATTTCTGAATTTGATTGGAAGCACATGAGCTTGTCTACTTCTAAACACCTTTGCACACCATAGCACAGGGACATTCTCCTGACTCCAAGTCCAGTGTGACAGTGCCTTGGTGATGGGTGGAAGAGTCAAGTGTGCTGCCAGACTAAAATGCACTGCATTTTCCTTTCTCTGTGATGGAGAGAAGATTGGCTTGACCTCTGATGCAAGGCAACAAGTTCACCCCCAGATACACAGCTAATTTGATGTATTAATTGGAGTTGCTTGTGATCCTGGATGAGGCCAAACAGCGACTACAGTATTCACATGGGAATATAGTATCCTAGCATCTATGCTGACAAAGATAAAAGTGCTGCTGCTCTTTGTAAAGTGTCCATGAAAAGGTTTTCTTTTTTTCTCTCTGCTTTGTGCTGCTGCATTTCTAGCAGTACCACCCTCTCTCGCTTTTGATCTCATTCCAGTGGATGGTCAGTGTGCAAGCTTCTGGCCTCTGTCCCTTGAGGTGATGGACCTCAGTGAAGCAAAATTGATTCACTCTTAAGCCAAAGGTTTCTCCAATCTGTTCTCCCTGGTGTTTGTCCCTCTTCAGCAAGGTCTTCAGGAAAGTGAATAGATCTTTAGCCTGAAAACCTCATTTTAGCAAAATTAGAAAACTCCAGAGACACTTTGGGGTTCCCTTTAGTTTTTCTTTTAAGCAGCTTATGTAAGTTTATCTATCTGCCATTCCTTTGCTGAGGTGCTGAACACAGGGTGTTTTGTGTGGTGTGGCTTTTGTCTTTTCCAGAAATACACAGGAACTGGCTGGTTGCCTCCAGGCTGTGGGTGCTCCGAAGGTGGACCTTGTAGTCACGATAGATGGTCTGCCTGGCAGCTTCTAAACTGCAAGCTGGAGTGGGCTGTAGACAAAGCTGGATGTGTTGGCAGCCTTTGCATTTTACTAAAGTAGAGAAAAGACCTTAGCAGAGCCATCTATGGTACGTGTCTGAGAGAGCTTGTGCTTGGGGTCCAGCAACGTGCTGCTCGTGAGACGTGCTTGGCCCTCACTGTGCTTGTGGTTCCCCCATGTCTCCCTCAACTGCTTGAGCAGTGACTAATTTGCTGCCTGAGGCTGTATTTATTGATGCTGCTGCCTGTCCAGAGGGTGGAGAGGACTCTGCAAACCGGGGAAGTATTTAGGCAGTAGTTTTAAATCCTTTTAACTTTGTATATTAGACACATCTATGAACATACGCAGACTGAGCTAATAAATAACCAGGGAATGGTAGTTAAGAGGAAAGGACATAATTAATTCTGTCGCATACTCCGCTTTAAATTTGGGTCCAGAGCAGTAATGCATTAGGCTGGGAAGGTAAACACTGTCATTATTTAACAACAAAACATGTACAAGGCTGACACTGTTTTCCTCCTTTTGATATAATAAATTTTTTTGCAATGGTTTGAATCTCGTCTGTGGTCTCTGTTTGGTAGGGTGGAAGCCTGATGAAGCCGTCCCCTTTCCGAAGGGTCAGTGCTCCTTTATTTGAATTGAGTTTTGTATTAATGCTGCTTTGCTGACACAGAACGTGTGCTGTTCCAGAAGGCTCTTACTGTTTGCTGTGGTTGGGGTGCTTGGCTGTAATTCCTGCAATATAGTTTGGAGGGAGGTATTTCTGTTTCATCAGGTGATCCCTTTTCAGCTCCCCACACTGCAGTGTTAATCCAGGTCAAATGTACATGTCACATAAAAGAAAAAAATAATCCCTTTTGTGGAGATGCTATTAAAAAGCCAATATGAATTTCTGTTAACTTGTATACTTTTTTCCCCCCTTCTCCTTCTACACTAGAGTGCAGAGAAAAGGTCTGACTACAGCAAAAGCAGCTTTATGTGCTCCTTCAAGGTTAATGTGTTTTGGTTTATTTTGGTGGGGAGGGAGATATGGGGAAACTCTAGCTTTGCCTCAGCCTTCTGAAGTTGCTGTGAGAGTGATGATATCTTTACTAAAAGGTAAAAAGTTACATAAAGCAAGGTAGTTAACTTTTCAGCTAGTGTGATAACCAATAATAGGAAAAAAGCTAAAGTGATTGTAGTTTGAAGCTCCCCCTGTGCTATTACACATATTCTCCCCACTCCTGCACACTTCTCATCTTAGTAAATTTCTTGATGTATAGTTAAACACACAGGAAAACAAGCAAAAGCTTCATACATCTATTACTGTCTCAATTGTGCTCCACACAACCCAGCCTGAATATCAGAAGATCACTTGAGTGTGCATAAATAAAGTGGGTTGGTGTTGTGCAACCCCTCAATGCCTCTTCCTGTGGAGTCTTCTTACCAGTTTTGCAGCTCTGGCTCTTCCAGCAGAAGTCCTGGGCAAAAAATGCTTGTGGAGACACCAGTGGAATAGCTGATGCAGCTCAGCAGCCACCACCTAAAATAAGTAGTGGAAGGATGCCTGCTTCTCCTAGTAGTATTTTCTTTGGAAGACAAGCATCTCAGCATGTCCTTGGCTCTCTGTGTCTCCCTAGCAAACTGTAGCACTGAATGCTCCTTCTTCCACTGTTCACAGCTCAGTTTAAAAGTTCTTAGTTAAAAATATTTCTGTGCTCCTTCAGGGTCTGCTGCTTCTGATTGCAGAAGCTTGCAAAACTCCCAGGAATTCAGAGAGGAAGGGGAGTCCTTCCTTTGTATGGATCCAAAAGAAGTTGCATATTGTCAGCTTGCACAAGCTCTTTCTTCAAAGTATGAAATGAATTTTTTTTTTTTAGGGAGAGGGATCTAATAGAAAATTATTAGCCCTTGGTGGGTGGCATGAGCAGCACTGACTAGAGGGGCTATTGTTTCGTGGTTCATGTGCTGTTTATTTTGCAGCCAGTGATCTTTTTATTTTGCTGAGGCAGATGGAGGGATTCCCAGTTCCACAAGCATAACCCTGGGAGAGATTAGTTGGTTTTAGGTTTCACCACTTGGATGATGAGGTTAGCCTGAGACAGAGATGCATCCCTGTGTATGGAAATGGTCTTGGCTCAGATCTTGTCTGGCAATGTAAAGCCTGAGAAAGGACTAAGAGGTCAACTTCAGCTTCTTAAGGAATGTAATGTATGTTCATTCTGTGGCATGTGTGGACTGCTGCTTTTTTATTTCAAAAAGGGTAAAAAAACTCAGTTACAAGCTTGTGTTATTTTTTTTAAATGCTGTAATTAGAGCTACAATTAGCTCTAAAGGAGAGTCTACTTTACAGCTGCATAAATATTTATATCAGTGATACTGAAGCATTAATGATAAAGAATCCCAGGAGGTTTTTTTCATAGCTACAAAGCAAATAACATTTTACCCAGTGTCTGCCTCTTAGCACCTTTCCTCCACTTTACCTGCTTTCTTCCTACCAAGCTCAGCAGTGTCTTCAGTCTGCACACACCAGGACTTGATTTTTTGCATCATTAGCAGTCTTAAGTAATTACTCTGCAGTTCTAATACTTGCTACAGAAGTGAGCTACTCTGCTCGTGTCAGTTAAAGGTCTGACATTCTGGATGGTGTCTAGAAAACTGAAGCTCCGAAACAAGCTAAAATGAACAGAAGCTTGTTTCCTCTTCACTCACATGGGCACTTATTCACTTCCCCATCTGCTTTGACTTTGAAGACTGCTGAGGTTCTTCCTCTGTCTGACCCACTTGGCACAAGCTAGAGAGGATTATCTTTCTTCAATAGCCAAGTTTATTGGGCTTCAGCTTGTTCGTAAATAATCCTTGGAGTTTTGAGTGCTGCCTTTCTCCTTCTTTCCCCTTCAAAAATGACTTGCTGTCATTTGTGTACAAATTGGGGAAATGCTTTTTCAGGCTATAGATAGAGGGGAGAGTTGATGCAGTCACTAGACAAGAGGACAGGGTGGTGCTCTGTCCTTGCTTTCACACTTGAGTACCTGCACCAGCAGTTGTTTTGCCTGTGGCTATTTTAGGGTAGCATTGAAACTCACTTTCAGCTTACTAAACATAATTTTTTTGAATCTGAGATGGAGAGTTGCAGTGTTGGACTTCTGAGTTACAGCTGTGGTACCTGTGCAGCTCTAACTGCTTTGGGACACTGCACTCTGGAGGTGACTTGTTCTCCTGTGCCCATACAGCTGTCTGTGCCATAAGGGGGTTCATTGAGCAGCTATCAACAGTAGAAACAGATACAAGGTTTTATAGAATAGACAGTTCATTCTTCTAGTCTGCATTAGTTTTGTAATTAGTGTTAAGATTATCTGAACATAAAAATCCCCAAACCTTTTTCTGAATTTTTGTACATCCCAGTCAGGTGAGTCTAACAGAAAGCATCTTCTGTTTGAGTTCTGGGCTCACTATGGTGACTAAGCCTTTAACTTCTGTGTGATTGTAGATGCAAATGAATAATAAGAGTAACAGAATAAATATCTTTGTTTTGGCCTGTCCTCAGTAAGGGAGTGGTGGGACAGCCAACAAAAATAACGTATGAAATGTTTGAGGTCATTGCCTTGCTGTCCTTAAACTCTTATTTTGGCATTTCTCATTGTCCAGAGTGAGCTTGAGTGGCTGTTTTAGTCCTTTGCTTTTGCCCTGAATGAACCCATCAGGGGAGACTGAGGCTGGATATTAGGAAAAGATTCTTCACCTGGAGGGTGGTTGAACACTGGAACAGGCTCCCCAGAGAAGTGGTCGAAGCACCAAGTCTGAGCTCAAGAAGCATTTGGACAATACATGGTGTGATTCTTGGGGGCTGTCCTGTGCAGGGATTTGATGATCCTTGTGGGTCCCTTCCAGCTCAGGATACTCTGTGGTTCTGTGAACCAAGGTGTGACTTCACATCTGCTTCTAGTTTTGCATTAGCCAGGAGTGTATGTATGTCTGAGTTTTGGCTTGATTTTTCCTTCCTTAATACTTCTGTATCTTCTAGCCATTTCACTGTTGCCAAAGCATGAGGTAGTTTTTTGCTTTCTTTCACTTTTTGTTTGCTGGGCCTGGTGGGCATGTGACATTTTTGGTGGAGTCAAAGGTTCTGCTGACCAGCCTCCCTTGACTTGAACTTTCAGGCCTTGTGATCTGCATGTGGTCCTTCTGGCCTCTTGGTAGCAGAAGATAGCAGCCCTATGCAGAAAGATAGGCTGTAATTTTGTCCTGCTTTGAACATGTGGGATTCTAAGTATTTCCTATGAGATGTACTAGTAGTATAAACAAACTATTTTGTTTAGTGTAAGCTCTTTATCCCAATAGGATTGGAGGCATCTTATAAAGCAATCATTGTAAATTTAAAACTAATATTTGTCATTATTTAAATAAACATAAATCAGGATGGTATACAAACAATACAAGTTCCCAGCCCAGGGACCTGAAAGGCAGACCTACTTGGATGCAGGCTGTGTACTTTTTGTCCATTTCTCTGTTAAATTTAAGGCATTGTGCACCTAATCAATAACTTTTTGAATTTGTGTCAGTGGTACAATGGATGTATATTGCAGTGGACACAGAATTTAGTTTTAAAGTTACAGAATACCTGTAGGATCTCATGGGATGAGTAGATGTTAAGGATGGCAGATACTTTTCAGGTCTTCTAGTGCAGCACCTTTGTCACCCTAGTTGACTTGATACAAAGACTCCAAATTGAATCCTTTAAGCAGGAAAGGGTAAAGCACTGCATAGCATGTTGTAAAAGGTCTTCTAGATTGTGGGAGTGGATGGGTTATTCCAAAAACATAAGGCTGGAAAGAAGTTTCCATGCCAGGCTGTTAAATTTCATTGCTGTGTTAATTAGAAAGGCAGAAGCCCCTTATTTTATGAAGTTTTCCAACTCAGTTGAAGCTTTATCGCATTAGATGTGACAACAAAATGATCAAGTACTTGTCTGGATGCCAGCAGCCTTGTACTTCCAAACTAATTGTATTTTTATGAGTCAGTGTTAACTTTTTGAAAAATAAAGCTTAGGCCTTCAAAAAAGCAGATGCTGATGAACATGGGAAAGGAAGAGGAAGATAATATACTGTTCTTGGTAATGAGGTGACCTCTGGTGCTCTAGTTTTGCTTACCAAGTAGCTATTATTTTTCTTATATAAAAGGCACAATTTTACCTTTTGAGGAACTTAATTTTAGGGGTTGCAGGAGCTCATAGTGCTTTCAAGGCTTAAGTTCAGCTCATAATCCAAGAGGGAATTCAGTATCTTCATAGATGGAGGGTGTATGAGCTTTTTTCAGTTCATCAGTCTTTTCCAAAACGTACACACTTGCAGATGTGTGAGGGACTGGGGGGGAAGCCTTTGCCTCTAAGTGGTGGTAAAATTTAAAACTCATATGGGTATGGCTCTGATCAACATTCATTTCAATGTTCCCATAAAAAGCTTATGACTTGGCAGAGTTTCAAGGACTGAAAAGAAAAAAGCTCTGTATACAACATGTTTTATTAATGTTGAAGGAGTAATGTTGCTGTATTCCAGTGTCTGCCACTGCACAGAATAAGTTCTATTTGGCTCTTGTACACTTTGGCTTTTCCCCTGAATAAAACAAGGTGTAACTTCACATCTGCTTTTCCTTGTAGCCTTGTATTAATCAGGACTATACATATTTCCAAGTTTTGGCTAGGCTTCATCCTTTTTCTTCCTTAATTCTCCTGTGTTGCAGAATAAATTCATGATTCTTGACCCTCAGCTGATACTGTAAAGTGTATTTGCATAAACCTTGATGTTAAGCATCACATCCCACTTACTTGTGATGACTTTTTGCCCCCTTTTAAGGTGTGTGTAAAGGTGAATTTGAAATTAGGCAGCCGAGAAAGAAGTCGTCTGTTAAAACTTGGCAAATGTGGTTGAACTAATAAAAGCAAATTTAAAAAGAAAAAATACTTTTAAGGGAAATCAGTACTGTAAAACATGAGCTTTAAGATGGAGTTGCTGAAGATAATTTGTGCAGCCAAAGTGCAAGGGAAGGCAGATAAGACAAGTCAAGCACAAAATCACAGTTTACAACCACATAGCGGTGGTGTTACTTTGGGGAGATTACCTCTGCGTGGGGCTTGGCTGGGGATCAGGGAATGGCTGAAGGAGATGGCTGGAGTGGGATCACTTGCCGTGTGCAAGGCTTTGGGTCATGCTCTGAAACAGGAGTCTGAATTCAAATTCTGAACACCAGCCTCTTTCAGCAAGTGCTGTGCTGCCTGGCTGTGAGACAGCCTGGGCTCTGAGAGACAGAGCTGTGGGTATGTGACTTCTTAAGAGTAGTTTTTATTCCCTAAGTTGTTGTGCTGGTTTTGGCTGGAGTAGAGTTAATTTTCTTTCTAGTAGCTAGTATGGGACTGTGTTTTGGATTTGTGCTGAAAACATTGTTGATAATTGAGGGATGTTTTAGTTCTCGCTGAGCGATGCTTACACAAAGCCAAGGCTTTTTCTGCTCCTCACTCCACCCCTGCAGGAGGCTGGGGGGGGCACAAGGAGTTGGGAGGGGACACAGCCAGGACAGCTGACCCCAGCTTACTCAAGGGATATCCCAGACCATATGATGTTAAGGTCAGCATCCAGAGCTGTAGGAAGAAGGAAATGGGAATGTTCAGAGTGATGGCATTTATCTTCCTAAGCCATAATTACATGTGAAGCCCTGTTTTCCTTTGGGTGGCAGAACACCTGCTTGCAGATAGGAAGCAGGGAATGAATTCTTTGTCTTACTTTGCTTTACCAATTTATGTCTTTATCTCAATCCATGAGTTTTCTCACTTTTACTCTTCCATTTCTCTCCCTGATCCCACTGTGGGGGGAAATGAGAGAGTGACAGTATGGAGCTTAGTTGTTGCCTGGGCTTAAACCATATTGGTTATCATACTGTTAAAAATTGAGACAGCTGTATCTCTGTCTTATGCTTCTGATTTGTGAGTGCTGTTGCTTAATTAACAGTTATGAAGCACTTGGAGCACTTTAAAAGTGCTGTAGGATTGTAAAATATTGCATTTGCGTGTGCACACTCTTAAACATGGAGATTTCCAGCTCCTGCTGCGTGAGCAGTTGGCTGTGTCACACAGGCTCTCCCTGACCTGGTTCTCTCCTTGTTTGCTTACTCCTCCCATTTGACCCAAGCCATCAGTTCTTTCCTTGTCCTCCTTCCTGTCACGGGTTTGTCAGTCTGTCCCTTGCGGATCAAGCAGTTCTGCTCCATAAGTGTTCAAGGTCAGGCTGGACAGGGCTTTGAGCAACCAGATCTAGTGATAGATGTCCCTACCTGTAGCAGAGGGGTTGGACTAGGTGGTCTTTAAAGGTCCCTTCCAACTCAAACCAGTCTATGATTCTATGATCTCCTCCATAGAAGTTCCTTTGAAGCTAACAGAGGTTCTTTTCACCCCATGCCTTGTTCCAGGAGTCCTCATGGGCACCTTCTCTTCCCTATGCCCATGAGGTTGGGCTCTGGTTCCTGGCAGCAAACAAAGTTTTTCTTCCTCCAGTTCCTTCCTTGTCTCTCCCACAGGCCCTGCACAGAGGTCTGGCACTTGCTCCTTAGGGAAACCATTTGGACTTTCGATTTGCTTTCCCAGGGAAGAGTTTGAGCCATAACTGCCCTTCTCCTCTTGGTGGGCATGGAGATCCCTGGAGCTGGAGAAGAGTTCAAGGTCAGCAGCAGGAGTTGGATTGAGGTTGGGGATGTATGTGTGCGTGGGTGAGGGTTACAAGCCAAAAGTATTTTGGTACTGCCTGTGGCAGGGACAGAATGAGAAGGTGTTTTTCCAGGAGAGGTTGGGGGAAGGTTCTTCTGGAGCTGATGTGGCTATTGTGGCCAAATGTGGTGCTCCCTCTGCAGAATCATCCCGTAATGGCAACTGCTGCCTTTGCATTGCCTCTATCTGACCTTGAAACTTTCCTTTGATATTCATCAGTACTAGACAGCTGAAAACCAGCCATGTGAGCATGATTTGATTAGTTATTTGAAGAAATTCCCACTTCCCAGATCAGAGTAGGCTGGATTTTTAAAGAGGCTTAATATGTTACCTGCAGATGAAAACAAAAGTTTAGCACTGGACTTCCTAACAAGAGATGGAGAAACACCAACTGCATCACCAAGAGCTGAAATGTCTTTGTAACCAAAGTGAATCTCCCTGGGACTTTGTGGTGTTACCTGCAGTGCTGGCACCAGCACTAATGGCTGGCATCCTCTGAAGAGGGAAAAGCTCATGTAACTTGGTCTGCTGAGCCAAGGCTTTAATTCAAGCGTGGATAAAGCAAGGAATTTGATCAAGCTCCTACCATCAGTCACACTTTGCGTGAAGTGAAAAGGAGTAGAGCTGAGTTACAGGACACAAGGTTTTTCTTGTGAAATCTGAAGTCTCTGGCAGGTTCCTGAAAATATGAGTGAATAGTCCACAGCAAGTTGCTGCATTCAAGTACTCTGGTTCAGCTCCTTGCTGTTACCTTTGTGTGATGAACTCGCTGCATGGATGATACAGAAGAATTTCATTTTTTTGGTCCTGTCAGCTGATTCCCTCAGCATCTCTTAACCTTGATATTTATGGCTTGAGATAAGGTGTGTGTTGAGTTGCACTTAATCCTAAATTAGGTCTATACTTAATCTAGCAAAGGAGGAAAATTTATGTTATGCTGGATCCATTCTTGTGGGTTTTCTTAAAATAAAAATGAGGGGAAGGGAAAGGAGAATAGATGATTAAGTGGTTTTAGTCACTATTAATGTTTGCCTACTGCAGCATTAACTTGTATTTCACGTCTTTTCCCAGGGGTGGGAGAGGAAGGAAGGGAAAGGGGAAGTTGGCTGTACAATTTTAGTTAGACTTAGTTAGCATTTGTTAAGCTGGTGCATGTGTTACAAAACTAAGTGTTGGGTTTTGTAGGCTTAGTTGTGTCCAACATTCCTAGGAGTCTTGGAGTTGGAGTCCTTTGAAAGATCTAGACTTTAATTGCTATTGTCTTCATGAGGTGAGATTGAACTGAATGTGCAGCAGGACCTGGAAAGTGCATTGTTTACTAATTCTAAGTATTTGTCAGCTCCTGGCAATGCTGCAGGGTGTAATAAATGTTGTCAGCACCCAAATTTTTGTTCTGGATGCCTTTAGCACTTGTTGCTGTGCTTCTTCCCATCTTGTTTCTAGCCAGTCATTACCACATTTTTTTCTTTATTCTCTTCTCCAGCAATTTGTTTAACAAGGAATGACATTCTGCAGACAAACCAAACCTGGGGTAATCTAAAAACCTCAGAACTGACCCCGCTCTGAGTGGAGTTTTCGGTGGGGAGGTGATCTCAACAAGGAGGTCATCCCGTGATCTCTTGTGCTGTGCTCTGGTCCACGAGTTGTGTGTTTGCCACTCACCTTGGCTGGCTGGAGCTGAACCTTGGCTGTTTGTGCCTGTTTAAGAAGTTAATCTTTCTGCAAGGTGCTGGAGCTGCTTGGCGTGGTGTGGTTGCCTCAGCTACAGGAGCATAACGCTGGGGAAAACAGGGATAAACTTTTGCTGCTCTTTATTTGTGTGAGGAATTACAAGAACCTGGGATACATTTAGTGACTTCGAACAATTTTGATTTGAATGCTGGCTCGGTCTTGACCTCCTCACATTTGCATAATGAAACGAAGTACCCAAGCCATTGCAGTGCAATAGGGAAAATCTGTTAAGATTGTAGTCCCTTTATATCAGCTGACCTCGGTCTGGCTAGCAAACCAATTTTGCTTGATCTGTGTTTTTTAATTAACCATCAGATATTTAAATAAGTTATTGGCTTTTAATCAAAGCATCTATGAAGCCTGACCATTGGTCTCTGTGCTGCACAGGTTGAAAAGCTTGTGCAAAGGCTGATATTTTAAATTAAATGCATGAAAGTGAAGGCAAAAAGGGATTAATAGAAGAGCTATAGAGCTCACTTGCTGATGTTCCTGTGAACTGTTTGCATCTGTATTTTTTCCTAAACTTAAGTTCATATTGCACCACTGGATAGTTGAAGTGTCACTCACTTGGAGGCTCTGAAGTGACATTTATCGATGTGACCTCCTAAGGTCAAACTTACAGACTGTGCTGTAACCTGTCCCTCCACAGTGAGATGGGTGTGTTTGGACTTCCACCCATCTGAAGTAGTCATGGAGCTGCACTGGACTTTAGTGGAAGAGGTGGAGGAATCTGGTAGTTGTGGGATCACCTTGCCTTGCAGAAGCACCGCTGTGCTCTGCAGCATCTGCCACTTGCTGTCTCTCCCAGCTTCTTCCTGAGCCTTGGGAAAAGGGATGAACAAGACACTCATCATGTCGAGGTTGGAGAGTGTGTTGGGAGGTTGCTGGTGTCATTCAGTGACTTTTCTGTTTGAATGTATGGTGTTTGGGCTATTTGAGCATCTTTCAAATTCAGGTCCTATAGAGAGGATATGGAAGATAGGTGCAAATGTGACCCCTGTGTATTGTCCCTTTTTTGTGTGATAATTGGTGCCATGTGAGAAGTCCTCTTGCAGACACATAGGTGGGGTGTAAGCACAAATAGTGATGCAGAATGATGTTTGGGGACACGCACAGGTAATACTGGAAAAGTCAATGTTCTTTCCTGACTGCTGTCAGCTTTATGCTTAGCTTCTGTGCTACCATGACCTTTTAAGATGTGTGGTCTGTTTGTTACTAAAAACATGCAGCACATAAACTTGTCCAGGCAAGAACGTGGCCTTGATGCACAATTGTTACCTAGAGCCTTAGGCCTGAAAGAATTATTAGTGCTGGAGATGGTGGTAAGGAGTCATCTTCTGGGTCGGTCTCTATATTTAGTCCTTTAAAGGTTTTAGCTGTGCTCTTGGACTGTAATTTTTTTAATTGCAAGGGACATAAATCTTGTTGTTACAAAGGAATGCAAAAAAACCCACCCAAACTTCCTTCAATTCACAGTACATTCCTCATTTTAAAAAAGTGCCTGACAGCTGCTGAAGAGTGTACACCTTTTGAAGCTGTGTGGAGATGAATATTCAATCTATGAGCCAGGAGCAAGCTGCAGCAGGGATTGTGAGAGCTCTGTGTGGGAGGAATTTACTTCCCATGGTTTACATAGTATAAAAGAGAAGACCCCTCTTTCCTTGACGGGAGTAACTCCACTGAAGTCGGAGCTGCTATTCACATGGAGGAAGATTTGCAGATTGCGATCTGATTTAGATGTATTTGTTTGTGTAAGGCTGGCTTGGTAATACAGATAATGCACTATTCATTATGTCTGTTAAACTTTCAGATTTCCATCCAGTTTAAGAAGAATTTATTGGAATTTATCACTCTGGAAAATGAGCCTGGCATTTCCTGAAGAGTGATAAAGAGCATTGGCAAAGATCATAATGTCTTTCAAGACCCAGCAGTGTTTCTGTGTTGTGTTTGTGTGCTGCCTGGCACAGAGTGCCTGAAAGGGCAGTTTTAGCTACCTTGATGTTATAATATCTAACCAACCCAAGCATGGCTGGTTGAGCATTGCCAGAGGTTCCTGACTTTGTCCGTGACTTAGAATGCAGAGGAGTAACAAAGCCCTGTAATGCAGTATGGGAGGATGGTGGAATTGGTATGAACTTGCTGAGAGTCAGACCCAAGGACCCAACATCAGCTTTCATACCTTTCTTTCACAGTACTTAGGAGAGTGATAGGTTGGAGTGGGGAGACTCTTCATGTGAAGCAAATGCGAATGGCTCTCACTGGAGAGACTGAGCAGAGTTGAGTCCTGAAACTGAGCAAAAGTTACGAGACAAACGTAATGATGCTTACATTTAAGGTATGTTCCTTGAGCTCCTGTGGCTGTGTCTGTTTGGGGATATACCTGTATTTCTTTGCTGTGTTTGAGTAAGCTCTTTGAATTCTTTGCACGTGTTGAGCACCTTTCTCAATCCTACTACACGTGACCATCGTCTGAACACCAACAACCTGGATGCTCATTGTTTCCATTTAAGCTGTGATGCATCTGGCAACATTTGTTTGAGAAAGTTTCCTCTTGTTGCTCGTGTTCCACTCCTCCTCTGAAGGCACAGGGTTATAGTCAGTTTTCTCCCTTCTGTTGCTGCGGTTCAGAAAGGGCTGGAAAATTCTCCATCAAAAATCAGTAAGGATTTTGTCTGCCATGGGGAACTTTTCTTCCAGTCCTCACCTCTGCCTCTCATTGCCTTGTAACAGCAATGCTTCCCCAGGAACACAGTGTACCTGAGAGGCAAGACATGTGCTTGCTTTGGTGGTTAATCATCGTGGGTGCTGATGTGGAATAAGTTTGTGGGGCCAACAGCAATGATCAAAGCTCATTTTTAACAGGAGTGAAGCTGGGTGTGAGAGCTGGGTGGCTGGTGTGACCCTTTCAAGTGGGAAGGAACACAAGTTGCTGGCTTTTCAACTTTATGTTTGGGGAGATAAAGAATATAAAGGATCTTTTTTTGCAAGGTGGTTATATATTAATGCAGCAGCTGAACTGAGGAGAGCTAGCGCTGCTGGTAGGTGCATGAGCAGCATTGTGTGATGCTGTCTCTGTGCACCTTTTGTGTTCATTCCTCTCATGATCCATCCACCCAGTACAAAGTATCATCTGAGCATGGAAACTAAAGTGGGCTCTTGGTGCCTTGTTTTTCCCTTTTCACTACTCTTTTCCAGCCTGCTTCTGCTGAGCTGAGTCAATGCTGGGCTGCTGCTTGCAGGCAGACAAGATGGTGTAGTGTGGGAACAGCTTCTTGCTGACAGAGGTCCTGAGCTGGTGATAAAGAGAAGTCCTGAGATGTTTTTCTGCAGACCACAGTCCAGATTGTTCTCACGCTCCCTTCTGCCTTGTGTTTATCATACCCACTCCAAGCAGTCTAGGAAGAGGGTGTGTTTGGATTGCTTTCATTTAAAAAAAAAAACATGGTTGAAATGTTTGTTCAGTCATGAGAGGTAAGAATGACAAAGGTGGTAAAGTGTCCTATGTGTAATCAGAGAAATTTGACATGTTTTAGACACAAACTGTTGCACTGTTATCTGTATTGGCAGTGCAACAGGCAGATGAGAGATGATTTACTGCAAGACAGTGTTGCAGGAGAGCTCAGCATTATGGATCTGGGATTGAGGGTATCCTGGGCTTATAGGGAGAAATTCTGCAAGAAGAGCCAAAGCCACCAAAGCAACAGAAAACCCCACATTAACCTGAGTCTTGTAGAAAAGCATAGCTCAGAGACACATCTCAGCACATGTTCTGTTGTGTGGCTCATGCTCTGTGGTCAGTGGTAGTCTTTCCGTTGTTTCTATGTAAAGTGGCCTTGGGCAGATGGAGCCCAAGTCACCTGACTAAAGGGACTTCAAAAGGACTTCTGTTTTTGTCATTTAGGTGCATCAGGACTATCCAGTAAAGAGACACATGCCTGCAATAAAAAGAAAACTGAATCTGCATTATTCTCTTTTGCTTTTTTCTGGGCCTTTTGGTTCATGACTCACAGGCTCTTGTAGAGGCTTCCGAGCCAAAAATGAAGCTGCATTTTCCTGTGCCACATGCTGCTTTGCCAGCTCCAGTAATAGCAACTATTGGACAAGAGAGAAGAGAATAATTTAACCTGCCTTACCACAAATGTGTGTGGAATCATACTCGTGGGAAGTTAAAGATGATTTTCATAGCAAGCAAACCTTTTTATGAACTTCCTCCATCTCCTCCTCCTTATGCATGTGCTGCATGTTAACACACTGGATGCTTGTGGAAATAGCACTGCTAATAAAGGTTGTCCATGGTTTTGTGATGGAAGACCTGTAACTAGTGACTGAACTGTGAGATGGTAGTGGAAGAGTAAGATCCAGCAGTAGGGAAGAGAGTTGGAATTATAGCTGGAAGGTATTGAGAAATGCATTGTTTCCCACAGCAGTTCACCAGCATGTTTTGCACATTTTCAGTCCTCAAAGTGGTACTCTTGTCTGTTTTTTATCTTTCTGAGATTTTAGTTTTACAGTGTTGTGAGAAGATTTGTCCTCCTGAAAAGCAATGTAAAGAGGAAATGAAGTAGTACTCTGAATCATTTTCAAATACAGTGATGTATTGGTGGTGTGGTCCTTCTTGAAGAAGCTCTGTGATGGTCATCATTTGCATCTGATCAGAAGACAGGCTGTAACTTTGTGCCATGTGCATTTCTTTGAATTATGCAGTTGTGTCCTATGTTTGATCCCTCCCATAGTATGTAGGGAATAAAAGATGCTTTTAGTGTTTCCTAAATTGGTAACAGCACTTGATATTTAGCCCATGTTTTGTTTTTTTATATAATATGTGCTTTCTTAATGCACAAATTTTGAAGTGCTTTTCAGTGCACTTTTTCAAGCTTATGAAACTTCTTGAATCCATTTCTAAGGCATTGCAAGCACAGACTATGACTGTAAACAGTATATGCAATTAGTGAAGATGAACAGCCATCATGGAGGCCTTTATTTTAAAGACTGCTTTCTGTTTTAATTAGGAAAAATGGTAGCTTGCCAGCGTTTCAGTGCTGCTGCTTTTTCCTCCCTGCAGCTTGTCATCTTTCTTCTTGGGAATATAAGTATCATTTATATTTTATTCTTCTTTGTGCAAGATAGTGGAATGTGAGGTTTGTCCTGCTGCTGCATCCCCTCATGTTGGAGATGTTGGCCAGAGAAGGTCCCCATCACCTTAGGGAAGGAGCACATCTGGACCACCAGCCAAACAGTGCTGCAGCACTGTTATTTCTAGCAAGGCTCCCAGAGGAGTAAGAAGCCAGATGTGCTTGTATTGGGATCTTGGGTGACAAACAAGACCTTAAGAATCTTTCTTTTGTAAGTCTTTTAATTGCATTGCTTTATTACCACCCCAAGTGCTTCAGGACTTGAATAGTATGGGTGGATTTCCAAACTGTTGATGTCCAAATGTGACCCTGCCTCAGCTACTCCAAGTCCTACATTTTAAATTTTCTGTTGAGTAGCTGTCATATATGCATGAGTGTGTTTTTCTTTGCTTGATAGATACCTGCTCTGTGGTGATACAGAAAAGCTATATAATAAAACCTACCTAGCTTTTGCCTGTGTTTGTCACTCAGTGACTGCATTTTTAAACCACTGATTGTATGCGGAAATGGCAAAACAAAACCCCAAACCCCAAGTTCTTCCCCCAGTTACCTCCGATAGTTTCAATAGCTGTGAAAAGAATAGCCTCCAAGCCAGTAACTTTTTCCTCAGTGACAGCAATTATGCTGTATTTTAATAACTTGCAGGTTGTATTTATGAAACTTCTCTGATCCTTTGTAACTAGTCTTGATCTATTCTCCTCCCAGCCTGTATTTGTGCTTAGGATTGCACTGAGCCAGGTGCAGGACCTTGTACTTGGCCTTGTTGAACTTCATGAGGTTTGCACAGTCTCACCTCTCAAGCCTGTCCAGGTTCCTCTGGATGCCATTTCTTCCCTCCAGCTGTGACTGTCCCACACAGCTTGGTGTCATTGCCAGATTTGCTGAGGCTGCACTGGATTCTCCTTTCCATGTTGCCAACAAAGATGCTAAGCAGCACTGGTTCCAATACTGACCCTTGAGGAATGCCACTCATCACTGCTTTCCACTTGGATGTTGAGCCATTGACTGCAACTCTTTCAGTGCAACCAGCCAGCTAATTTTTTATCCACTGAGTGGTCCATCTGTTCTAATCCATGTCTCTTTGGTTTACAGACAGTGGTATCATGTTGGACAGTGTCAAATGCTTTGTCCAAGTCCAGGTATATGATATGTGTTGCCCTTTCTTTGTCCACTGCTGCTCTAACCCGATCATAGAAGGCCGTCAAACTTGTCAGGCATGATTTGCCTTTGTGAAGCTAGGTTGGTTGTCACCAATCACCTCATTTTCCACGTGCCTTAGCATAGTTTCCAGGACAATCTGCTCCATGACCTTGTCAGGCACTGAGAAGAGACTGACCTACCTGTAGTTCCCTGGATCTTCCTTATTTCCCTTTTTTAAAATAGGGGTTATGTTTTCCCTTTTCCAGTTACTGGGAACTTCAAAAGACTGCTGTAGCCTCAAACTGATCATAACAACTGGTTGGTGATTACGAGAGGAGGATGAGATCCATGTTCATTGATGTTAGCCATCTAAAAATTGCAGACCTCTGCAGGCATGAATGTGCTGCTTCCATCCTAAAACCATTGAAACAAAATGCTCTGTAGATGGTGATATGACTGGCTTAAATTGTGCCCAGTTTTTAGAGGACCAAAATTGAGTGATGGGCATCTTCCCTTCCAGGTGCCCTAGGTCTTTTTCGCTCTATCCTTCTTGCAGTAATGCAAACTGTACAAGAAATGGTTAAACACTGGTGGCTTTGTGAAGTTCCAAACCAGGACAAATTGTTGTGAACTACATCAAACTCAGTCTCATGGATAGGAGTGAATGCCACCTATATTTACATCATGCTGTTTTCTGTGTCCTATTGCTCTTGGCATTGGGAAAGAAGAAGGGTCTGGAAACACAGCAGTAGCTGAACAAAACAAGGTGAATCAAGGGCAGAGCAGGAGGCTTAACTTGCAATTTCCTTGTCTTTGTTGGTTTAAGTCTGACCCTCCACATGGTTTAATGTTTTGCATTTCATTTCCTCAGTTGCTTAAGGAATGGTTGGGACTGGCAGAGAGGCTTCAAACCATGGTCAGTTGGGGCATGCAAGATTTGAGTAAAGAATCTGTGTTTTACTTCCAGTGGAGATTTTTACGTTTTCTTAAAAATAGGTCAGAGAAATTAGTTACTGGTTCCAGGGGTGTAGAGAAACCTTTTAGTCCTGGTTGCTCGTAACTTTGTTCTGTAGCCTTGAGGATCAGGAAAGAAAGTCCAGCCTCAAGTGTTCTTGCATGGCAGGAGCTAGATCAGTGAGTTAGTTATCAGAGTCTTGCTGGCAGCAAAACTGCATTTGATCTTTTGCTGCATCTCCATGTTGAGCTTTTGTTTCCAACCATAGCACTTTGCTCCCAGTGCTCTGGCAATTGAGAGGTGGAATTTGTAAAGGGAAACAGCTGTAGTTCACTCTGTGGAAAAGTTACTGAAGATAAATCCCTTGGGGTTGTTTGGCTTGATCTCCGAGTTTGAATTGCTCCTCTAAGCATTTAGAGATGGGCCTAATGGTGCAGTCACAGGCTTGAGGGGAAAATGAAGGTGAAATTCTTCAGCCTACAACAGAAGCAATAGGACTTGAATGATCTTAATGCTTTCTGATGACCCTAATGTCATCTCAGAAAGGAAGAGAAACAATCTATCCTCCTAAAATAAATAAAATTCAGTGGGTAGATATTTATCTTCTATAGAAACACTGGAAAAACTTTTTTTTCTGTTTCTGTGACTGACCCCACCTTCCCCATTCCTCCTTAATCACATGCATGCCCTGTAGTCCATGATTGCTCTGGAAGCTTGCATGGAAAAATCTGTGTTGCTTAGGAGTTAATTGGCTTCTGCTGGTTGTCTTTCCTCCACCTTAAGTTCTTAGGTGATTTCTTCCTCTTGCGTCACCCCCAAGAATTTAGATGTCAATAAAGAGCCTCACCCTGAAGAACATAGCTGTCAGTGAAGAGCCCTTCCCATAGGTCCCTGGGGAAAGCCCTGGGTTCCTCAGCTGGCTCCCCTCCAAGCACACAGAGATGCCAGAGGGGCAGGCCCAGGGCTTTCCTTGGGCTGTCCTAGTGCTCCAGTCCCTTCTCCTGCATCGGGGAACCTGCTCCAGCAGAAAACTAACGTGGCAGAAGAAATATGTGTGTCAGACTAGCTGACCCTTGGTCTGATGAGCAGCAGATGTGTGGCTTGTTGGCAGCTCGGGGTGAACAAGACCTCTTGGTGGCAAGAGTTTGAGGTTGGCATAAAGCAGTTGTTGAAACCTCACCAGAAATGAAATCCCTTAGTGGAAGAGGCTCAGCAGCTACCTGCAGAAAAGCATTTCTAAAATTTATCTGTGTCTTTTCTGGGCACTGACCAGTGTCACGTTTTTGACAGATGATCCAAAGCTGTGAGATCTGTTTGCCTTTTGCAAGGTTATTTAAGAGATTTTCATGGGGCTTTGACTCATAGAAGGAGCCTTTCTTTACCTGTGGCACCAACCACTTCTTAGGACCCGATGGGTTATCTGTGATCTCTAGCAACCTCTAGTGCTAAATGCCTGTGCTGTAGGCTTGAACCCCTTGTATTTTGATTTTGGTGGGAATAACAACATAATGAGTATTTGAAACTGCTAAGAATTAGACTAAACCAGATCAGGAGAGGTGTGGTGATTATCTCAGAATACTTTCCTTCATCTAAGGCCATCATTCTGGGCAGGCATCTTTGTTTTCCATTGTTTGTAGAAACACCACCACTTGTTCATTTATCTAAAGCATATAATTTCTTATTATTTGTACATAGGACACACAAGAGTTAAATTGGCATCTGTGGGTCACTGCCCTCAGTGGCCTAACTGTCTTTCTAGTCCTAAACAATCCTAAATATGCACTGGAAAAAGTGCATGTGCCCTTAGACGTCATGGTGAGCATTTTAATTGAGCATATGTTGGAGCGCTTTGTAAGTATAGATCAGAAAAATGTTGTTTAGCAATAGATGCTATCTGTGGAATAATGTCTAGGTTTGAGTCTGCTGCTGTTAAGGTCAGGGCACCTGGAGGGGAAAAGAAAGGAACAAAAGTAAAATCGTTATCTTGAAAAAGATAACTCAAGCATCAACAAATGAAAAGCACAGAGAGTACAAACATTTGACCCAAGGTAAGAACAATATTAAGTGGTATGATCCCTGCATTAAAACGTTCTCCTTCAGAAGAAAATAACAAAGTGTTGAGTGAACTGGTGCCCTAAAACCAGACAACTTGGATCAGTGGTTTAGGCACTGACTAAGGACCAGTCAGTCTGGGCACAGTTAGGAACAGGTGTCTGACTCCAGAAATCTCTTTATAGAGCACTCCTATTGCTGCTGAGGGTATTTCTCTGTGTTGTTGAGTAGGGGATTTATTCATGCTCTTGAGTATCAGGTAGGTTATTAAATCTGTGGCATTAAAGCTTTCTCATAGGGGCACACTAGTGAGCAATTTTGTGTGACTGGGAGAAGCTCCTCTGATGCCCTCTGCAAGATGCACTCTGTGTAGAGAGGTGATGCTTTTGGAGAGCCTCACTCTCCTGGTGCCAGTGCTCCATGCACCCTGTGTGCATGAAAAAAATTCCTGTGAGTGCAAGATGTTTGAAAGCAACTGGCCCTGGGCTGTGGGACTGGGTAACTCCCACAGCCTGTTTACAAGGACAGCTTGTGTCCATGGTACAGCTTGCTGGGCAGGTAGACTTCAGCACTGTTGTGATCCCTGTGACCATCATGCCTGTGTGCTCCTTTGTTGCTTCTTTCCCACTCATAGTAAAAACAAGTCCTGGGTTGGATGGCAACCAAATGTGCTGCCACAAGCAGGCTGTGATCAGCTGAAGTCAAGCAAGGAGTAAAAACTTTCCTGGTGCTATCAAGCATTGAAAAGGCTGTCTGAAAGACTCTGTGTGCTACTGAAGACACCTCAGGAAGATCTGTGAAATATTATTTGGGGGTTTAATTACTTTTTTTGTTTTATTTTTGTTTTGGTACCAGCTAACCCTGTTTTGTGCTGTGCAGGATGATGATCCAGGCCTGAAGAAGGCAGGCAGTGTCTGACCAGAAGATTAGCCACAATTGCAGGGATACGGGAAAGGGGAGATCCAAACGGTTTGGGGCTGTGTTTGCAAGAGGTGAATCACCACTTGCATAGGTGTAGATAAGCACTTGGAAACCCTATGTGCACGTGGAAATGCGGGTAGGGCCTTTGCTTTATTGCTCTGTGTGTGCTTGGGTAGTGCCCACAGCTCCTGTTGACACTCAGGTAGTGTTGCACAAGTGGTCATTTACAGGTGCACTGAGAGAAGGGTGTGCCCCAGCAATTAGTCGACTTTAACGTCTTATTTCTCCACTGCTGAGCTAAAAACTCCTTTGCTGTACCTGCTTGGGGTAGGTGAGGAGGGGGGAGGGTGTTCTGCTGGGAGAAAACTATTGTCATTGCTTTAACTAAAGATCCTTTTCTTCAGGGGATGGTTGGGGGAGAGATGCAGTAAGCCCATGAAGGAATGTACTGGCAGGTACGTCAGCAAAGTTGCCCAACAGCCTGTTGTACCTGTGGTAGGGTTTGGTAAGTGATGGTAGCCCTCATGTAATTTGTTTTTGTTTTTATTCAGGATGCCTAGCAGCTGGTCATGAACTCACTGCGGTGCTAGTTTGGTGACTGGTTGTAACTCTTGATTAGCGATAAAACGGGGAGGAGTACACTTTGCAGAGAAAATAATGAGCGGGTCTTACTCTTGCCACTGCCAGCCCCTGTGTGAAACACATGGGAGGGTGCAGGCACAGCCAGGATTTCATTTTGCTGTGTGAATGCAGAGCAGTACCAGGCTCAGTGGATTTCAGCCTGTACTTGATGGTCAGACTTAGACACCGAGGTTATATGGACCTTAGCTGACTTGTTCCAGGAGTTCTTTTGCTGATGGCAAAAGTTTGCTTCCTCCCCTGGCATGCACTTGGAGTTACTGAAGCACTGGGCTCTTTGGGTGCTGGGAAAAATCTGCCATGTGCAAATGCTGTTTGATAATGTCTCTTGCTTTTCTACTTGTCATATACTACCTTGCTATGACCTGCCTCTTTAAAGATGAAGTTGTTGCAGGTGCCTCTGTCTGTAGAGGAGAAGAAAACAAGGCAACTGAATAAAACCAATCTTTTTGTCTAGAGGGAAGGAAAAAAGAACTTGAGCTATGTGATAGCAAATCAGGCAACCTGTGGGAGGTTTTGCAGGGTAAAATATGTTTTCTGGTTGCACACTGGTGGTTTCCAGCCATCCAGCTTGATATAGTAACTGCAGATCTGCTGCAGCTACAAATGGCTTGTAACAGCACCTTGTGCTACCTTCTGCCTCGGCAAAAGTGTGCAGCAGTGGTAGCATGCAGTTGAAGAGTTGCCATTCTGGGTTTTAACAAAATTATCCATTTATTTTACAGCTGAAAGTGGAATATGAGTCTAACATTTTTCTAATAAAACCAGTGACACACTAGTGGCATTTTTAAAGGGTTTCTAGATAAGGCATAGCATCTCTTTTTGAGGCTTTTGTTTAAACAAACTCAAGCAAATATTGGTAAGCAGCTTCCCAGCTGATACTATCACACTTAGCATTGCAGTTTTGGTCTTGTCAATTTTCTTTTGAGCCCTTTGATATTGAACATGTAAATTGACCCTGACACTTAACTGCTTTTCAAAATCCAAATAATACTTTTCAGCCCTGATGCTGGTTATAGTGCTTTTCATCTGAGCACTTTACAAAAGAAGGTAAAACTAGCCTGCTAAGCTGCAGTTTGGTATTGTGTTTATTGACATAGAAGGTCAATAGAGTCCAAAAGATGATTTCAAACCAGATGATTTCTCCCTTAAGCTGTATCAATGTTATAAAGAGAAATCAATACTATCTGCAAGTATTTAAGCTTATTCAGTAATAAACCCCATGCAGAAATCTTGGGGTGGGAGCATTCTCTTCCACATGAATGGTTCATGCTGAGTGCTCATCAAATACCTAAATTGCCTTATTTGTTGTCAGTTGATGGGTGATCTCTCTGTTCACTGTGCTGATAACTCTTTCCTAAAGGAGGCTGCAGCTGGGAGTTAAATCACATGGCACAATGCAGAAGTCACCCCAGTTGTCAACTGAACAGGTTTCACTGGAGTTATGTCATCTCTATGCAATGGGGTATTAATGCTGGGAGGAGCCAGTACTACTTGTGAGACACAAGTGGTTGCTAGGACAGGTTTCAGACTTATCTGTTGAGTTTGGATGTGAATTGGGGTAAAGGGCCAACTTTGCTTTGAGCATCTCTACTTTAGATGACTGCTGCTGGAACACTGAGCTTACCTTCATCCTTGAGCTTATGGGGCAAGGGAGGTAGGTAGGATGTGTTTGAGTGGATCTCACATGTTTGGCTCTGGAAAAACGTGATCTACACTATGCAAGTCTGCAGCTAGCTGCCTAAAGACTGAATCGTGTGAGCTGTTGTGTAACCCACCCATAATCTGAGTGCTGGGTTGCAGGTTTTTGTTGCATCATTAAACCTTCTCTTTCATTACTGGTTTAGTACCATTATACAGATCTCCTAATTCATATAATTAACTGCTGGGCAGTGACATGTTGATTCGAGCAGTAAAGTGACTTAATGCCATGGTTGCCTGACTGGTGTTTGGCAGAGCCAGGCAGCTGCGCAGCAGTGATGGAGACACTCAGCTTTTGAAGAAAGCAGGGACGTCGCGCTGCATGAGTGGAGAGGTGATACTGGCCAGATTACACTGTTCTGCCAGCCATCTGTAAAGCCTTGGGCAAGCTGTTTCATTTTCTGGCCCTTTGTGTCCCTTCCCAGCATTTATCTGTTTAAGATGTAAACATGGTGGCAGAGGGATTCTTGCTTGTGCATGTCCATGGTGCCTTGGCATGGAGGGATCTTGGTCTTGGCTGGAGCTACAGTGGGGAACAAGAATATAGATTTGACTTCATATTTTATACCAAGATACCTCCTTAACATGGAGGAGAAAGCTTGTATTAATATGACAGTGCATGTTGTATACTGGTATTTGGTTTCAGCATGTACATGTTACCTTCCTTGTCACAAGGTTTCTAAGTACAGTAAAAGTTCTTTATTGATTTTGTTTTTAAACCATGTGGAAATTAAGAAGAAAATCAATTTTCTACATGGGGAAAGTCAAATTAAACAAGTCAATTGTACAGGCTTCACAGCTGGAGTCAGAATGCCTTGCAACTGATGATGAGTTTGGTTTCCTTCCTGTGGTGGAGCTTGATGACCCTGTTTAGCTCAATTTTACACATGGGTATTGAGAAAGAGGCCACGTTGACTGGGACAGTTTTAGGCAACGAAAGCATGGGGATAATGTCATAACCTTAATGTCATGGCCTTGCTTTGAGGCAGGATAATGGACCAGATGATCCTCCGAAGTGCCCTTCCAACCAAAATTTTCATGTGATTTTTTTGTTTCCAACCACCCTGTCTTCTCTGAGGTTCCATATCCTGTCCTGGGGGTGACAAATCACCTTCCCAGGAAATGTTTAGCCTGTCCTGTCATGAGCTGCACCCAGTATTTCAAAGAAAATAGGCCCATTCTGTTAAGTGGGAGACTGTGGTTAAGTGGCGTTTTCCTCTGCTGCAAGGCATTATGCTGTTAGCTCTTGATGATGGCCATGCTGAATCACAATATTCTGAGTTGAAGGGACCCACAAGGATCATTGAGTTCAGCTCTTGGAAGCAGTCCTTGCCTTCACTGTTCCCTCTTCCTCTGTTTCCTGGGCTTCTGAAAGGGATTTGTTTTGGGCTTTGCCTCATTCCAGCAAGAGGGCACCAACTCACTGAGATTGTCACCTGAATGTCTTGGTAGAGGAGAGGGGAAGAAGAAGAACCTGTTGCAGAATTAAAAGAGATTTTCAGGAAGGAGTGTTTTAGAAGTGTCTGTAGACTTAAGATGTTATTGCAACTTGCTGCTTTTTGCTGTATTTTCTAGCTGGTCACTCTGATGTTGGTCCCCAGGAACAATGGGGATGGTGGTCTTGCCATGGTAGTTCAGCTAAGTGTTAATGCATAGCACAGATTTTAATATATCCACAAGCTAAGTTTTTTAGTATCTCCCACAGACAGCAGCCATGATAGTCTTATGGAAACAGTTTAATGTCCTTAGCTCAGTCCTGGTGTGGTTTTACAAGGCTGCCTGGAAAGAAGCAGTTACTATTTAGGATAAACACAGTGACAGGCTTCAACTTAAAGAAGATCAAATTTCTGGATCAGGTCCTGCTTTTATTAGTAGTAAAAACTGTCATGGGTAACAAATATTATTATTCTTTCCAGGTTTAATTTTTCTTCGATTTTGAAGGTTGAAATCTTGTATACCTCTGAAGAGCACTTGTGCAGGGCCATGCTCTCAGGGGTCACGGGTTTTTCACTGCTTGCAGAGTACCCGTGACACCTCATCTCCTGGGGAAACAGGTTCCTGGGTGTTACTGCACAAGAGGAGTTTATGGAGCTCAGGTTGCTGTCAAGAGGCAAAGCAGAGAGGAACAAAGCATCCTATGTCTCTTTGTTTTGCTGCTTTGCAATTGCTGGTGGAAACAAAAGGCAACCCCAAAACTTCTTTGTTTTGTGCAGATCTCCAAGTTCTAGAGAGAAAATTTGGGTCTGTCCAGGGCTAGAGTGAGCAGGGAAGTGCTCTTAGTTATGTGCTTCATTGCTTCCCTTTTTCTCCAGTATGGAAATATTTCTGTTTACAAGTTCAAGGCGACACTGTCAAAAGAGTTTAGGTTTCAAAAGTTAACTTAGTGTATATGAAAGAATTTGTCTCCTTTCTCTTGGTAATCAGGATTAATGGGACTCTAGTTAAGATCTTAATATTATTGCTTGCTCTGCAATGTGTACAGTTGTGTGAAATATGGATATGTTTTGGTTTCTATTGTTTTAAAATTCTTGGCTTTTCTTCATGCAGTGTGCCAAGTCAGATGATTCTCTCTAAGCGAAGATCATCATTTACTTCTGGAGGAAGGTTGTGTGTCAAAATGCGATGAGCTGCTATCTACTCTCCACTCTGCTGGCACCAATGCACCATGATGCAGTGGCTGGTGGATCTGTGCTTCATTTACTCTTGTCCAAGGCGACAAATTGTATTTTATTGTTCCATTTATGTAGAATCGTAGAATTGTTTAGCTTGGGAAAGACCTTTAACATCCTTAAGTCCAACCGTAAACCCAGCACTGCCAAGCCCACCACTAAACCATGTCCCTAAGTGCCACATCTGCACATCTTTTATCTCTCTCCAGGGATGGTGACTCCACCAGTTCCTTAGGCAGCCTGTTCCAGTGCTTGACTGCCCTTTGGTGAAGAAGTTTTTCCTCATACCCAGTCTAAACCTCCCCTGGCACAACTTGAGTTCATTTTCTCTTGTCCTGTTGCTTGTTGCCTTGGAGAAGAGACTGACCCTCACCTAGCTATAACCTGCTTTCAGACAGTTGTAGAGCATGAGAAAGTCTCCCCTGAGCTTCCTTTCCTCCAGGCTGAAACCCCCAAGCTCCCTCAGCAGCTGCACATGGGACTTGTGCACCAGACCCTTCCACAGCTCCACTGCCCTTCTCTGGACACACTCCAGCACCTCAGTGTCTTTCTTGTAGTGAGGGACCCGAAACTTAAGACAGGACTTGAGTTGTGGCTTCACCAGCATCCAGTACAGGGGGGCGAGCACTTCTGGGTCCTGCTGGCCACACCATTGCTGAGATGAGCCAAGATGCCTTTGGCCTTGTTGGCCATGTGCCAACACCAGGCACACTGCTGACTTGTGTTCAGCCACTGTCAACCAGCACCCCCAGGTCCTTTTCCACTAGGTCACATCCCAGCCACTCTGCCCCGAGCCTGGAGCATTCCATGGGGTTGTTGTGACCCAAGGGCAGGACCTGGCACTTTGCCTTATTGAACCTCATACAATTGGCCTCAGTCTATTGTTCCAGCCTGTCCAGATCCCTCTACAGAACCTTTCTACCTTCCAGCTCCTGCCTAACTTGGTGTCATCTGCAAACTGGCTGAGGGAGCCCTTGATCCCCTCCTCCATATAAAGGTATTAAACAGGACTGGCTCTAGTACTGAGCCCTAGGGAACACCAGCTGGGACTGACTGCTGATTGGATTTCCCTCCATTCACTACCAGTCTCTGAGCCTGGCAATCCAGACCATTTTTAACACAGTGAACAGCAGAATTAACACACCCATCCAAGCCATGAGCAGCCAGTTTCTTCTGGAGAATGCTGTGGGGAAAGGTCTCAAAGGCTTTACTCAAGTCTAGGCAGACAATATCTACAGCCTTTCCTTCATCCGCTAAGGAGGTCACCCTGTCATAGAAGGAGATCAGGCTAGTTGAGCAGGACCTGCCTTTCCTAAACCCTTGCTGGCTGGACCTGATCTTCTGGTTGTCCTAGGAATGTGTCACCATGTCTGAGCAGAGTGGGTCCAGACTCCCTTCCCTAAGGAATTAGGAAGCAAAGTTCTGACCATAGGACAAACTTCTGGAAAGATCTTGTGAGCCAGTCTCTCCTGGAAGATGCAATAGAAGCAGGAAAAGGATGTCCTGTAACTAGAATACCGTGGTATGCTCGTACAGGCTGTGTATTCAAAGCAAAAGATTACAGCAACACACAGTTGTACATCCAGCAATTTGGGAGATGAGGAGGAGAAGCAATGTTCTCCTAGATAGGATTTGATATGAAATTGTGAGGAGGTTTTATAGTGGGCAACTGCCAAAACTCAAATACTCCAGAGATTTGTTTGGGTGCTGTAGCTGTGGGATTGGCTGTGTTTGGGCATTTTGTCTATGAAAAGGTTCCAGCTGTATCAAATAATCCCAAATAATCAGCACTTCATCTCTTTGGCCATTAATGCCCTCATCTTGGTGCTGTTTTTTGAACTTGTTGAAAGCTTCATGATGGCAATTACAACCAGATGGTGAGATAACGCCTTCGATGTGTTGAAGCGTTCAGCTGGCAGAGCAACAGAACATGCACCACTTCTCAGAAAAATAAAATGAGCTTGTGTTGAGCGGAAAAAAGAGCAAGTTTGAGGAGTGGTTTCCTCTGTGCAGGGCACTGGGCAGTGTTTGGGAGGGATGGGTGTTTGCTGGGGAGGAACCAGTAAAGCAGCTGGAAACCTTGAGGTCCATGTGTTGGGGCTCTACCAAACGTGTGTTTGTGAGCCCCAACTGATTACTCCCAAACAGATTACTCCCAACACAAGATTACTCCTTTTGGGCAGTGTTACTCACTGCCATTCATTTAATTTAGAAATGGAGAGAGAGTACCTTTTGGTGCTTGACTCCTCTGCATCTAAAAGATACATCAGATGCAGATCACTTGGAAGCCATTGAGCTCTTTTTTGGGAAAAGGACTCAACTATTACAGGAATTATGTGTAATCCACAGGGCCAGTTACACTAACTTCTTAAAATTGTAAATGGCTGTAATGCTGTCCTTAAGCTTTCTCTTCCTCTTGCTTCACGGAGATGTCTCAGTAATTCCTCAGTGTCCCAGGTAATTTCTGCTTTAGCTGTCTCAGTATGGAGGGAGCAAGACCCTGAGCAATTTGCTGTCAAGTAGTTCTGTCCTAGCAGATGAGATGGGGTTTTTCCCTATTTTTATTAAACCAGGCAAAATAGGTTGTATAAAGGCAAGTGTCAAAAGGACTCTCCTTTACATACCCATTTACTTGAGTGTGCACTGTGTGATATCATGTCTATAGGCCTTTTTAGGCAGAAATTTTTTTAGAGTTACAGGTTGTTGGGAATGTTGGCAAAGCAATGTAGAAACCAAGTTGCTTTCTATAGAGCTACTGTATGTCATCATATTCCTGTGATGGTACTGAGTAGTTTGTTTGTGAAGCAGTATGAGCTCACCCATGAAACATAGTTTTATAAACCATCTTTGTAAGATACAGGGAACAGGAGTGTTCATCTGCACTTGGTAATGATTTCCCAGGAAAGAAATCCCCATGGGGAAATCCTTCTGAAATGGGTGTGCTTAGGCATGCAGGAGTTATCCCGTAACAGTTTCTTGGGAAGCAGGAATCAGTTCTTTGGTGAACTGATGTGGACTTACTGATTGTGCAGGCTCTTTACATATGGAACTGAAATAGGTATCTAAGACTTTAATGATATTTAGTACTTCTTGCAGCAGTCTAAAGTTTTCTACAGAACAAAACCAGACAAACAAAAAAACAGGAGGAGGAATTTTATGATCTCTGTTACAGCTTTTCATTGCTAGGCCAGTTGGTTTTTCTCCACTTATTAATGCTTTCCAAGTCCTGAGCATCCAAGTGAGCTTTGCATGTGACTCCAAACACACACCCTCATTCCTTAGTGGATATGAAGAAAAACCTGCAGTGATTCACAGCATGCTCACTATCTACTTCAGCAGAGTTAGCCATACCCGTGTTCCTGGTCCTTTCAAAGGACTAGCAGCAAACCCTGCTTCCCCTGCCAAAATATACAAAAATGGTATTAAACCCCAAGTTATCAGTGTGTCACAAATGAATGAAACCACTGTATTGTGCCTTGGAGAGAGCTGATACTTGGAAATCAACGTGGGGTGGCGAGTAGGAGCCTTGGGTTAGTGTTGCTTGCTTCCCATAGTTAATCATTGCTTTATCAAACAGTAACCATCTTCTAAAATGGGGTCCTGAAAGTAATACCACAGAAATGCCAGAGGGAAGTTCCAGTCTGTTTGTTTGTGACTGCAAGGATGGTTTTTACTGGTTAATGAATCCAAAGGGTGTTTGTGCACTCTTAACCAGGATTTAAGAGTTCAGGTAATTCCTCTTTCAGCTCCGGTAGTTTGGCATAAGAATGTAATTCAAAAATGTATGACACCACAGTGAAGGAATTCATGCACAATCCTGATACTTCAAGAGGAACCAGAGGATGACCTCCTTTTTTTTTTTTTTTTGCCAGTTTAGTCTATGTTTAAATATATCTATTTGTTGTAAAATGCAGTGCCCTTTAGTGCCTTGCAAAAAATACTCTCCCCATTTCTCAGCAGAATAGATAGAAAAGTGTTTTAGCAGCTAATCTTAAGAAAACATTGTGTAAACCCAACGTTCAGGTGATGCTGTTCTTGTGTAGATGAAGGAGTGAGATTGTTGTGCAGTGCATTACCTTCCAGTGCAGTATGTTCCCCAGTTAATTCACACAATACAATTGATTTCCCAGCCGGTAACTAGTTTTGCCATTGTTACTTCTGTGCTTGTAATTGCACTTTGAGCTTGGCAGGTTAGCTCAGACTGTGAGATTCCCAGATTACAGATGTTTTCCCAGCAAGTAGAGCACAGGAGAGCACAGGGGCAGAGTCTCTATCTGGTAGAACAGGAGGAGGGAGTTGGTGTGTTGTGCTTGCGTTTGGTGGTGTGTGTGTGTAGCCACAACCTTTCCTGGTGTGGGAGCCAAATGATGGCCTGAGGTACCCTGATGACTTTGATTTAGCTAATAAAATCTCCCCCACAGCATTTAAAAAGCTAAAGCCAAACCTGGGCTTTTTCTCCTTTTGTCATTTAATCCACTTTAACTGCTCTTTCCAGATGTGCTTTGTAGACCAGATTTATCCCTGTGGATGTATCTACTGATCAGATTTTACCCCAGAGCAGGAAATCAGCCTGTGGAGATGTGTGGGCAACCCAGAAGGGTTTGGCAGAGACTTGGTAGATTTGGGGTTCATCTGCTGGCCATGACCTGCCATCATCTACCTTTGGTGCTTTTGTTCCTTTAAAATTCCTTGCTGTAATGGAGTTTGATCTAGTCTCTCTAAGAGGGACTGTGTTGATGGATGCAAAGAACTTAAAGCCAGCTTAAGTGTTTGGGATATGGTGATGTACAGCAGATCAACAGCTTTGGGGATAAACCAAATAGTAGGACAGCAGCAAATACAACTCAGCAGCACAGTTATTCTTAGATGGTGCCATGTGTGTCTATAGAGAGTCCTATACATAGGTGGTCATTGCTCCATGTGTGCTCAGGGAAGCCAGGGCAGGTCACCACATGGAACGGTGGGAGGCAACATGTATCTTCTGTATGGCTGACTATGGTTTCCATCCCCCTTGGTGAAGGTGTTGTTATGCCAGTTTGGGTGTTGGGACCCCTAGTAGCCATGCTCTCCCTTGCAGCTCGTGACTCTTTCTTCTGCCCTCTCTTCCAGGAGCTGAGTGTTGTGACCTGCCCTGCTCCTCCCTGCTCAGTGTGGGAACGACCTGAAGGACATCTTGGAGCCACCTGTACTGCTTCATGCAGTTAAAGTAAGAGTAAATGTTTTGGCAGCTCTTTCAGGTATAAATGAAGATTGAGGTGAGGGGTTTGGGAGTATGGGTCTGCCCATTGTCGAACTGGTTGCCAAGCTTACCCTTGACAGCAGAAGGGGATGCTGATATCAAAGCACATGTTATAAGCAAATTCAGGAAGTTACTTTGCCGTAAAATACAATTTCGTGTGGTGGAAGCAGAAAAGAGAGATGTGGTATTGCCTCTTGTATCCACTGTAGGCCATGGTGTAAAATAGCACTTAACACTTAGAGCATCAGCTGTTTTCCCTAATATTTTGAGATACAGCTTACATGTCCCTGGGGCAAGCACATGGTTACAGCCTGAGGATTTCCGTGGGAGCTGTTGGGATCAGAGCTGAGGTCCCATGGTCAGACATGCTCCCAGTTGGCACTGTGTCTGTCTGCCTGTCTGTCCTGGAGCAGTTGTGTTTTTGAGGCTTCTGGGTTTGTTTGTGTGTTAACACCAGCTTCTTGGTGTGGTGAACCAGATCAGGGGATGGATCTGACCTAAAAGCTAGTGTATGGTTATTGCAATACTGGCAGTAGCTGTTTTGACTCATGGAGTTACACCCATTCTCTCAAAAAAAGACTTGAACTTGCAAAAACTGTTAGCCTGGAGCAAAGAAACTGCAAGAGTCCTGTCTGAAAATGGGTGCTTGCCATGCTTGAGCTCTGCTGAGGGAGGGAGGAAAATCATTGCAAGCTGCCTCTTTTCTCCTCCCACTGTCCCTAACCTGTTTACCTTCTGCAGTGCCTCACATTTTCCATGGTCTTGCCTAGAAGAGCAGCACTTTAACAATACTGGGTCCAAATCATTTGGCATTACTGAGCTGTGGCAACAGCTGGGTGGATTAATTGTAGTCTGCTGTTGCTGTAGAGGGACAAGTATGTATTGTAATTATTTGGGTTTTTGTTTTTCAGTGGGGTTGAGCAGGGGAATTAGACTTATTTTCAGACTTTGACAAAGAAATGAAGTCTGACAAAATGATGAATGAAGACAGCTTTTTCAGGAATGATTGCTTGTAGCTCCAAGTTCATCATGTTTAAAGGAGGAATGCACACCACCACTTGTAGAGAAGCAGTTTGTGGCTTGATTTGTCATAGTGTTTCTTAACTTTCTGCTAATTTTGGGAGCATGGTGAGCTTGCAGCAAGCACTGCTTGCTGAGGAAGATGCCAAGACCCTTCCTGGGAGTAACCAAGGGGATGACTTTTTGCATGGCAGCAGCAGCAAAATCTCCAGGGAGGCCCAGCACAGGCAGCAAGAGCTTCTCACCTGAAGTCCTGCCTGGGAACCAGCCTCTGCATCACATCTGATTTCTGGGTGTGCCTCCTCTGATGGATCTGGGAAAAAAAAAAAAAGAAGGCTTAACTGGAGTTTAGGAGCAGCATTCTCATACCCTTTCCTTTTTCTGCCTGCTGGTCTAGTATTTCCATAATTGTGCTTATAATGATAATCTTTTCATTCATAAAGTGGTTACTGCTTAATGAACTCCATGTTAATGAGCTCTGTAACATTTAAAATAGCTGCATAACTTGAAAAAGGGAAAAAAGCCATCAGCAATGAAGGGACGGATTTCCACTCCCCAAGCTTAATCCTGTGTTATACTGTAATTGTGGAGAGTTGCCTGGCTAGCCAACAGCTGCACAGCATGGGCTCTCACTTCTGCACAGCTCCTTGTCCTCGAGCTGGGGTAATAAATGATTTACTGGGGAGCCTGGGACCTGTGGGCACTTAACCCATTCTGTTCCTCAGGGTCTGGTCTGAAAGGTCCCTTTGTAAAGGCAGTGGAAGGAAACTATTTCAGGTGCAAAGTGAGGTGTCTGCAGGAAGGCTTGAACACAGAAGGTGTGTGGTAGTCTAACTGGATACAAACTGGGCTTATTGGGATTTTTATATTTGATGCTTTCATTAATTTAAAAATCAGATTTGAATGACTGTTGTCTCTTTTGTGATCTAGAGATATAATACTTTGTGTTGCTTGGGGTTTTACTTTCTGTGGGGCATTCCCTGGATGCGTAGTGCGGTGTAATAGTGTCCTGGGAACAGAGTTGCAGCTCTGGGGATGCAGCACCAAGTGACTCCATCGTTGCACTTGCCAGGTGAATGATATGCATTTTGAGACTGTGCTGCCTCAGAAAAGGATGTTCCAACAGAATGAGCATGCTCTGTCACTACCTAAAGTATTTGTTTAGAGAAGAATGTTTTCCCATGGTTTTGTGAGTTGAAATAAAAAAGAAGGAATTAGGAAGAAGCAGTTCCTAATTTTCAGTGGCAGATGTTGTCGTGCTGTGCCACAGGGAGTGAGGTTAGCACAGG
>NW_008661191.1:54078-57877 GCF_000695815.1 Acanthisitta chloris
AAATTTTCCTCTTATGGAAAAAAGTGCCAACCAGGATTCCCCGGAGTAAGACTGCAATGCCTCGAGCCACAGTGGGAGCATTTGCAAAAGGAAGCCTAAAGGGAAAAGTAAGTCTGATGTATTCTTCAGAAAGGAAAAACACATTAAAATGTTGGGCACTGAAGCTGCTCTGACCAAAATGCTAGTGGGAAAATCTCTTGGATCTTGGTCTTGATGCCAGTTTTTCCAACTTTACCTGTGGGTAGACCTCTCTACTGCAGAGAGTTAAAGTTGCTGCATGCACTTATTACAATATGCATTGGATAACTATCTGTTTGTAAATGATAGGAAATATGTAGTGATAACTGTCAGAATAAAAATGTGTATGGTGCTTTGGGCCTCATGGATCAATTTCTACTCCAAGCCTGTTTGTGGGAATGCAGTACGAGTGCTGTGTCTTGGGGAACACAGAGAAGCAGGGCCTTACCAGCTCTAGGGCTTTGTGGGTATTGGTTCTCTTACTGAAACCATCATTGCTCAGCATAGTTTCTGAAACAGCACAGCCTTGAGAGCTGGAGAACAGTAAGATGGAGAAGGCTGGTTTTAGGACACATGCAATAGTCAAGAGTTACTGGAATCAATATTAGAAGTTTTGCTCTCTCCTATTATCTATGTAAAAGCTGTAGGCATTTCATTGCTGATGACAACCATCCATGTTTATCCTTGTTTATCACTGGGGTGAAACACTCCCCAAATGTTTTTTTTTTCCCTCCCAATGTTTTTCCCTCCCAATGTTTTTCAGTGGTGCTGTGCTTCTGAGGCACTGTTGCATATAATACATCCCTGTTTTCAAAGGTAACTAGTAGCTTGCATGATGCTTCAGCTGCCCAGCTTGGTACTGGGACCTTTCATGAAGTTCCCAGTTAAACCCCCAAAGTCAAGACTCACTCGAACAAACATGAGCTGGTTGTTATTGAGAACGTTCCCACAATTTACTGCCAAAATGTCTATGCAAATGACAAAGTGTATTGGAAGGTGTAAACTGGATTTCACTTATGTGAAGAGGCAGCTAGAATGTCTGCTAAGGATTTCTAGAAGTTAATATTTGAGCCTGAGATAAAAGTCTCATGCATACGTGGAACAGCTGCTCCAGAACCTGTTGGAGGACTTAATTTGAGTATAAACATACGTGTGCTTTTGCGTACTTGCTGCTCTTTAATTCAAGCAGACTGTTTGGTCTTAACTTTATTAGGATGTAGCTACTTGAACTGAAGATGTGGTCTGTGATTTTTATTTTATTATAGCAGCATGATAGCTCCTTTGAAATGTTGTTTGGATTTTACAAATTGTATCTTAAGTATTGTTTGCCTTTGGTAATATGTTAAGGGAAAGAAATTGACAAGTGAGGGCAGAGTTAGATCAGATTACAAGTGAATTGGTTGACGGTATTGTGTGTATTGTAAAAGGGGAAATTAATCACCCTGTGTTGATGAGCCATGGACATTTACAAAAGACTGGTCTTTCTGTTGCACAAATAGATTCCGGAAACAGGAAAGAGGCTTATGACAAGAGGATGAGATCAGTTTGTATAATTAGAGCTGGCTAATAATCCTTTTACTCTCTGTTTTTCCAACTTTTACAGTATCTTTCTTTATTTGAAATTGGCCATATGGACTGTGGAGGTGATAGCTGCTGTGATTTGAGGTTTGTGAGTTTGGTTTATGGATCTACTAATAGAGATCTACTTCTAATAGAGATCTACTACTAAGAGATGGGAGCAGGGAAACCAGATGTGCACATTAGAGAGGGATCTCTGCCATCCTCTGCCAGGCATGGGGAACAGCACTGCTGTTATTAACCCTGCAGTGCTGCATCTCCTTCCAGGGCAGGAATTCAGGAATCCACTAAATGATTTTTTGACAGTTAGGAGGTTGAAATGGTGCAAAAAAAAGAAACTTAGTGCTGAGACTAAGAGTATTTGGCTTGGTATTAATCCCTAGAGTAAGACAGGGCTGGCAAAGCTGGGTTAGGGACTATAGCATGGATAAGGCTTAAGATTACATTCTTGTGTGTGTGTGTGTATGCTTGCCTGTATCTCCATTATTTTGGGAAGGATAAAGGGATAGATTTGGGAAGTGGTATGGCCAAGGGATCAGCTGGAGCAGGGGTGGGTGCAGCCCCTGGGCAGCTCAGCTCCCAGCCCAGGAGCAGTGTGGTGCCAGTTCCTGCTGCCAGGAAGCTGAGCTACATTAAGCAAAGCAAGTTAATCTATATCCAGAGCATTTTATTAAATCATCAGTCAATTAAATCAGTGACGCTCTGTTAGCTTGTGTTGCAGTGAGGCTCTCAGCCCCTCTGCAAGTTGTTCAGCTCTGGCAACTCCTTGACTCAGGCTTGGTGGGCTGTTGTATGTGAAGGCCACAGTACTGAGATTTCCAACACTGTTAAAAGAAAATCCCAACAGATTTTAGGCTGAGTTTGCAATTAAATATGTTCTTTTAAAATTTATTTCTAGAGGGAGAAGGTTGTTGTGAAGTTTCTTTTCTTCTTGTCAAAGGAATCCACATGTGTCTGGTTTTCCCAAGGGTGACTTGCTGGGTTGCCTCTGCACCTTTGAAGGACAGTGATGGTAGAGCCAGGTCAATACAAAACACCTTTAAACCTCCTTACCCTTCCTTGCAGCCAAAAGAAACTCCTGTGTGTGTATCTGTAGTTGAATGGCAGCATATGGTTTTGTTTGCAGACAGGACACAGCTGGGAAGCAGTATCACCTGTGGAAATGCTGCATGAGGGATGTATTTTTATTCTGAAGCATCAATTTAGTGAGAAAACAATGTTCAGCAAGTACATAAATTCAGAAGATTGTACACAGATACCTGGGGGTATTTTAGCTCTAAGCTCAGCTGTGATAGTAAACACAGTGCTGCAATAGTCTGGTAATTTGTTTGTTGCTACACATTTGAAGTTTGGTTTCTTGTTTCCTCACCTCCTCTCCTTTCCATGGTCAATGGCTTTTGCTTGGTGGTATCACTTTCCTGTGTGTCTGCTAAATAAACCTGGGGTGGATTACTGCTCCTAATGCCTCCAGCCTCCTATTTCTGGCCAGATACAGAAAATCAGGCATTAGTACAGCTATAAAGTTCTTCTGCATTGTCCTAGGGTTGATTTTAGTCTTGCAGTTGCAGTTACACTATTTATATCCATTTCTCTGTGCGAATTGTTGAAGAAGTGGATTTTGGGTTTATTTTCTCTTGCCAAAGCTGTTTGTGTTTTGTCCTGGATTTTTTTTTCTTCAGTTTCCTTTCCCATGAGTTTTAAGGAAAGGGCATTAATACACCAATTAGAAAGCTTGTTCATTTTATGAATGGTGAGTTCTGGTGTTCATTCAGTGTGAATAAAACTTGTGGGACAGTGTGTGTGAGCAAACCCATGTCTCACCCAATACCACATGGTGAGAGTAACTTACTGCTGGTCTGAACTTTGTAGGAAGATACCCAGGAAAAACACCAAACAAGAAAATATAAGTAATAAACCCAACCTCAAGTCATTATTTCTTTCCATTTTCAGACTTTTTGCTATAGGTAAAAAAGAAAAGAAAGAAGAAAATCCCAAACCAAGAAGGGCCTTTTTATTCAGATAATTGTGTTATTAAAAAAAAGCAAGGAGACTGATTATGGGTAATGCAACACTGTAATGTCATATACCACTCAGAAGGAAAGGGGACCGTTCCAGCTCAGTAATTCCCTTGACAGTAGGGGTGAACAATAAAATTGTGAAAGACATTGCTATTTCAGTTCTCTTTGCATAAAATTATGGCTCC
>NW_008661191.1:57899-67498 GCF_000695815.1 Acanthisitta chloris
GTCTCCTCTCCATTCCCCCACTTGCCATTTCCCTGTCTTTATTTATCTTGTGTAGTTTAGAGGAGCAGCTCTGTAGGGCCTGAAACCAAATCCTCTTGATATTTCTAAGTACTTCATAAATTAACATTTTGTACAACCAGAGTGTGGAGGAGTGCCCTTGAGGGCACTGTGCTTTGTTGAATGAGAAGTGATGTTTTTTTGGAATCTTGGGTTTATTTCTGTAGTGAAAAAATTCCTCTCTATAGAAGGAAGTGATGCAGTGCAGCAAAGGGGGTGGATTCATGCTCCCGGGAAATCCCTGGAATTCTTTAAACTCTTTTACAGCTTCTGGGTTATTTGCCTAAAGGGTGAGGATCTGAGGGTTGGCTGTAAGGCAGATTGTGCCACTGTGGGGATAATTATTGGTGCCAATGTTACAAAGAAATGTTACAAAAGAAGTGTAACGATGCTGCATTTGAAACATAAAGTTTCAATGTAGCTCTGTAACCAAACTGTTACAGTGTTACAAAAGAAATTCTGTTTGTCTTGTTCTTTTGCAGATAATCACTTTCAATAATGCTTTCCTAATTTCTGTGGGATATATGTAGTTTGCACTACCTGGTGAAGTGTTACTCCAGAACCTGGAAGTCAAAGTTTAGTCCTTTCAAGGACTGAAGTCCTCACAAACTCATGTTACAGAGTAATTTAGTTAAAAAAGTAAATTCTGTTACATTAAAAAAAAACAATAAATCCTCCTTTGGCTTTCATCCCAGTGATGCTTACAGCTGGAAAGCCATCCTGCTTTCTCTGCATTTCTGCTTATCTGTCGGAATGCTTTCCATGCCATCTGTAACCATCAGATTCTTTGTGTGTGTTTTGGCTGTTCTTTCTTGCCCACAACCACAAGCTCTTTATGGCTGAGATTGTTGGTTAGGTTTTTTCTTTTGTACAGCTGGGAGTGCATGGGTAAAGCTTTGCAAATAAAGATCAATGTTTCTAAAATCAAATGTTAAAATGAAAAATAAAAAGGTCAAGTGCTGAGATTCAGGTAAAGTTCAGCAAAGCTTAAACTGAAAGTATATGTAAAGCTGAAGTTTACCTAAAATATCTTAAGACAGAACTTGAAAAGCTTGAAAAATCTCACTTAAACCTGAAGTGTATTTAGTGCATGAGGGAGAGGGAAAGGTGTGGATAGACTTTCCCAGGCATACCACATTGGTTGAGTATGTTCTCTTGCTTGTTGCAGTTCTGGTGAGTTGTTGGAGGTGAGAGTGGTCATTCTTGTTTCTGCCCATCTTGTAGCTCTTCTCTCTGATAAAAATAAAAGTAAATCCTTTAGTGGGCAGCTCTTGAGAGTGGTGTGATGGTTTCTTTCTTATATATGCTTTGGATGGTCCATGGAGCTGAGCAGCCAGGAGTGTGTGCTGGGAAGCACTCAGAAACTGGGCAGTGAAACCAGCATTTGGTGTAAGCCCACTGCCAAAAAGATCAGGCCTGAACAGGGTGTGATGGGAAGATGGGAAAGCCATTTTGGCAACTCCTGCCTACAAAGTCCTTCAGCATTGCAGCTTGTGGGTTGGGTTGATCTGGAGGACCACAGACCTCTGTTTCAGATTTGTCTTCAAGGTACATGCTTTGCCTGTGATGCCTGGAAGAAATAAACCACCTAAGTATGGATAAATTAAATGGTAGCTGGGAGTAGTGGATTAAGAGCATTTATTGCTTAGGCACTAGGTGTTTGTATCCCTTCCTACTGCCCATGCTTGTTTGTAAACTCTTTATGGCAGAAACTTTGTTTGCAGTGACATTTTTACATCACGTAACCAGTGGAGCCCTAATCCTGGATGTGGTTTTGGGAACCATAGTAAAGCAAATAAAAGTTTTTTCCTTTCTTTCCGTGTCAGAGTTACCGTACCCAGAGAAATCAAGCGCGGTCATTTGTCCTCATCCATGAAATTCTGTGCAAAACAGCACTGAAGTTCTCTAGAAGGGACTTAATACAACTCATTGTATTAATTCTTTAATGCTTAGCAGAGCAGAAAGGTATCTGTCCCATTTTGAGAAGGCTTCAGTAGCTTTCCATTTTACTGACCCGTGCAGATCTTTATAATGTCTAAAACCACTGTTGCTTTTAAGAGCTTGAACCTGGATTTTCATTTCGTGTCCTACTTTAAAATTTGCAAATGCAAGGGATTTCACTTTGTTATCCTAAGGGGGAAAACCTAATATAATTCCAGAAACATTGCAGTGTAACTGTCTGCATGGATATAGAGCATGTTATAAACCTCTCAGACATTGAAATTCGAAAGATTCAGTTATTTGCAAGAAATAATATGGATGCTTTAAGTACAGGCAACTGCTGCTTGAGCAAAATCTGTTGAGTGCCATGAGGGTGCCCATAGCATGCCTTTGTGTGCTGGGTGGGAGCTGGGCAAAGGAGGTTGGATTTATATTTGCCTGTTGTTGTTAGTTTGGCTTTCAAGGCAGTTCATGTGCAGTCCAGATCCTGTTCCCACAGTCGGGTCAGGTATTCTCACTGCAGTCTGTGATGTCTGAGAAAGCAAGTGCTACCTGCCCAAAGAGATGGAAATTGCTCAGAAAGGCAGAGCAGGCATTGGCTAGAAGGATGTGCTCCTCTAACAGTAGGAGAAAACACAGTTTAATATCTTTTCTTCTCTTTTTCTCCTTTACCCTCTGCATATTTTTACACTTGAAGTAGTCCAACTTACTAATTGACTGTATTAGGGTCCTTACGAATCTTCTTTTGGTTAGGGCCAGTTGTGAGAGACCAAAATCAATCCTAAATCCATTCCAATTTTGTGGATTGGGACACCAGTATAGCCTGTCTTTAGTTTTCCCTTTTCTTGCTGGATGAAAGTTTTAAAATTTTTTTTTCGAGACTGCTCCTTGCCTTCCCACTGGTTGGAGAAGTTCACTTGTCTAGAAACCTAAATTTAGTCGTTTGCTGACGCAGAGTAGTCATTCAGGCTTATCTGTCACTTGGTTTTCCTCCTATGTTTTTGCCAAAGCACTTCCTAACAAGATAAAACAAAATATCTTCCAAACCTGCCTGTCTCCTTGCAAACTGATTTGCATTCTTAGAAAAATTGGACTGACATGTGCATTATGAGCTGAGAAATCATTTTAAGTTACCGATGTAGGGGCCAAATTGTAAGATAAGAAGGGGAAAAAAATCTTCTTTCAGGAGGTATTTCCAGGATTTTTTGACAAGACCAAGTGTTCAGCAGTGACGCCTTATTTCACTGCTGCTGCTGTGTGCTTCTCTTGCCAAAACAACCCAACAGAAACTGGTCATGAGTTTGAACTCACAGTCCTCCCCTATTTTTTTTCCTAGATGAGAAGTGTCAATGTTCTCCCTTCCTTACCCATCAAGCATGTGCTGCTTTTGGACTCGTGACTTGTGGCACTTTCATCACAGCCAAAACCACCTCTACCACAGAAAGAAGTGACCCAGTGGAAATTTTTAATGCAAACTCATCCTGAACTGTACATGTCTTTCTCCTCTTCCACATTTCTCTCTCTACTCAGCAGCTATCAGGCATCTCCCAGGAAGGTGATGGAGCAGGGCAGAATGGTCTGCACGTCTATCAGATGGCAAAGATCAGAAGATGCATCTCACTGTATTTTTTAAATTACAGGAACCTGAATGCTCTGTTGAGGTCACACTGCTCTGCAGCTGATGTTTCATATAGATCTTTGCTATCTTCAGTGCTGTCTGTTTGAGCTAGACACCACAGGAAAGCTCCTTTTATTGCTTCCATCCATGGACTTAAAAGGAACATTCTTACTAATACTCATGTTGTCTGCTCCATGAAAAAGGACCAAGTTCCCATGTTAGACCACAGGTCTTAATTTTGCTTCCCGAAGGAATTGGCCTATTTCTAAAAATCCAGATGTGAAGTGAGCTTAAAAGGGAGTTTTTCCAACCATGGTTTGATTTCCATAAGATGCAATAAATGCTCTTGTTTGAGTAATGTTTTTGTACCTCTGTTCAAGACATCCAGGTTCAGGATTGGAGAGAGAGGCTCAAGTGGGTCATGAGGGAGATTGGCAGGATTTGTGCATTTTGCAATTTTTTTTCTTTTGTTTTTGGGCCCTCAGTAGGACTGGAATTCAGGAGCATGTTGTAGGGCACAAGTGAGGAGGACTTCTTGCAGAGTTGTTCTTGGAGCTCACTTGCCCAAATGACAGCTAGTCCTACTAGTCCCCTGTTCTTATGAGTGTTTGTAAGAGCTGAAAATACATTGAAAACTATACATTGAAGAATAACCACTTCGAGGCATTCTTGCTGTAGGAAGGAGAATCTTGAGGTTGAAAATAGCTATGAATTGGACTAGATTTAAAACTATTGCAAAATATTTGTCCATCCAGTGGCTGCCTCAGAGGACCTTTTGCAGAGGGGCTGTGTTTTGATGCACAAGCTTGGCAGGATTTTAAAGCAACTAGTACAAAAACATCGTTTTGTAAAATAAGGAGAGCGTGTGAGGGAGAGAGGATAGCTGGAATCAGCTAAGAAAACTTAGGCTGTGGTTTAATTTCTGTCTCACTAAAGGCAAACTGTGGGATTTGGAAAGGGGAAAAGTATGAACAAGATCCTGTGTTTTTTTGAGTGAAAAGCAGAGTGGTATTTCATCTATTTTAAAAAGGGTTTGAAGTATTTGCAGAGCATTACCAGTACTGCAGACATGAGCAACAGCAGAAATTCCATTTTTAATTGTTTTGCATTCCTTCATCTTAGGATCCTGGATCTCTTAATACACACATTAAGTGAAAAACTCACAGCTTTCATTTAGGGTGAATATTTTCTGCTGCAATGGAGAAACTAATGCAAGTGATACTGTGGTTCAAGTGATTCAAAGCTCAGTGGAAAAAACTTTCAACAGGTTATAGAGAAATTCCAGGGACAGACCTTAAAGGGGAAAGATTCTTGACTAAAATCACATTGCTAGGGCGAGTAATGGTAGTTTTGGATGATGAAAAATGCTGATGCAGAATTGTGAGCATCTCTGTTCTGGAGGTTTTATCTGTTTCACAACAAGCATTTTTAATAGTTGTTTTTAATATATAGTTTTGAAATGTATTTTGATCAAATATTCTAGTGAAAGTGGTAAAAAATGGCACCAGATTCAGTTGGGCAAGGTAGGAGTTGAGTTTCTCAAGCGGAGGAGAGAACTACAAGTGTTTTCAAATGCTTTTTTTTTGTGGAGGAGTGGAGGAATTGGTGGGCAGATAGCAATTAAGGATTGATGATTGTCATAAAAAGCAGGTATGAAGTGAGGATTGCTAGGAGGAAAGGTGAACTGAGATGGACATGAAAGAGAAGTGAATTTTGGGTGGTGTAGCCTCAATACCAACGTTGCAGATGGCTCAGATGAGGAGCACTTTGCTCTGCCAATTATTTTGGAGTTGCCTTTCTTAGTATGAGCATTAAGTTTTTTTTTTTAAAAAAAGGAAAGACAGATTCTTATTGATGCAAAGAAAGACAATAGAAAATTGTTGTGTAGAAGTGATTATTGGAAAAAGGAATGTGTGGGTGCTAAAGCAGCTTATAAATACCTAAATTTTTATGAAAAAATAGCTTAAACTTGCTTTTTCTTTTTTTGTTTCAGTGTTCTGAGGTCATGAAACTTAATCCACAGCAAGCTCCATTATATGTGAGTACAAATTAAACAGTTTCTTTCCTCTTCTACTGTTCCCACAAAATGCTTCCCACCATCTTTTTGAAGATACTGCTCATTTTCTCTTTGCTCTCTAACGAATTTGTTAATTCCATTGCAAATGTTCAGTGGTAAAGCTCAGGTAAGTCACAGAGCTCCTCTGTCTTTCCAGCAGACGATTTTAAACAAGTGTGGAGACAGAAAATACTTTTCTCTGTGCAGATATCTCCTGCTTTTATTTTTTCTTCCCAAAGTGTATCGGAGCACATGGCTGTGCTTGTGTGACTTGACGTGTTGAGAGGTGGTGAGAAGAAATTGCTTGTGTGGAAAATGAGGCATCCTGGTGTGCAGTGCTTGCCCACTGTGATAATATTTTTCTGGTCAGAGTTTTCAACGTGGCAGAGAGAAACTGGAAGCAGCGAAGGGCTCAGCTGCAGCAGGGGATGGGTTACGTCAGCCTCCTGGAAGCTCATAACCTCGATGGCTCCATTAATAAGGAACAAGCTTCCTCTCACTCCTGAATAGCAGCTTTGTTACAGAACATGGGGACTGTCAAATCAGACCTGTGTTTGTGGGGGTGAATGCATGTGGGTTACATTTGTGCCAAAGCTGCCAGCCAGGTCTGGAACCATTTGCTTTCCATCCTGCCTTGCCATGCTCAGAGCAGGGTTAGCTGCTCAGGCTCATGGTCCTGCCCACAGACCTTGCTAACAAGGGCAGAGCTGGATGCAAGGATGGAAAATCTGAAGGGAAAATTGCTTGCAAATGTGGCTTTTCAGGGGAAGGAAGGAGAAATGATTAGGAGTAGTGTTAGACCTGTGTCTTGGAGAGTGTTGTGTGTTGTGAGTCAATTGACCTTTAATGCCATGGAAGCTTTAAATTTTGCCTACTTTTTAATTGCCAGCTGGAAGTTTGTATTGGAATTTATTCTCTGCTTACTCTGCTAAATCTTTTGCTTGAAGCAGGATTAAAATGCTACATAGTGTGACCTGACTTTGGGAGAATGACTTTCCTGGAGTACATCATATTCTGTATTTTGAAACTAAATGTTGCCTGAATTTTGTTAAATCTCAGCCCTGCTGAATGTACCTTGGTTTTGAAGAAACTGAATTTAAACTTAGGACACATTAAAAGAGAATGAAACTTAGGTGCAGTTATATGATGGAGTTGCTACGGCAGAAACACGTGAATGGTGGAACACAGAATAAAATTATCCTTATGTCATTTGAACAGTGTATGACTTAACTAATCTGGAGGCTTTGTTTTCTCAGTCTTATCTATTGAATTAGTTTATTTTCCCACTGTTTTGTGTGAGGTTTTATTTAATACGTAATACTGAAGTGCTGCACTTAAAAGTCCTCATCCCCATGTGATAATGAGGAGAACTGGGCTGAGGTCAAATGCAGCCAGGTGTAAAATAATGATTATATGGCACTTGGTGTAGTGTTTCTTTGCAATGTAAATAAGTTGATGACAACGTTATTAATACATCAGTGACTCCCTTTTCTCTCTTCTTCCTCCTCCTCCCCTGGCCAGGTGTATATGCATATACAGTTCCCTCTCAAAACAAACAAATTTTGGTAGCTTAGGGAAATTTCAGAAGTCAACATTTAGTCTTTCTGTTTTTTCTCAGTATAAACACATTGTACTTTTTAAGATCAGTTTTGCTTTTCACTTGTGGTTAATTGACAACTCATCTGAGAGTTGGTAGGTGTGAGCAGAACATAAAGAAAAAGGTATCTCCCTGGTATTTTTATTTTTCTGAAGGCTGACACAGCAGTCTTGTGGCCTGGCCATTGGTAGGTGCATAACAAACCTCCATCAGGTTCCCTCTTTGAAGTGATGGCAGCTCCATTTTCCACATACAGACTCCTAGAACTCATTTTTAAAATATCTGAGAACAGTATCCTGTGAATTTCCCCATAAGGAATTTCATCTCTGTAAAGTAAATCACTGGAAATAACAGGCAACACTGACATGTCAGAGGGTCTCCCTGTACTTGTCTACTCTTGGGAAAATTTGCTTCTCCCACAATTTACTCTTTTGTTCTTGGCACCTTTGCATTATGTCCTTTACACTCTTCCTTTTTTCAGCCAATAGTTTAGATTCAGGATTACATAATTTTGTTTATTATTTTATTTAATATTGCACAAGTTTCATCCTGAAATCTCTAGTTGATAATTTTTTTATCGTCAGCTTTATTACTGAACTCCTTTTAAGAGGAGAAAACAAAAAATTATTTATCCAGTTCAGTTCCTGAAAGACAATTAGAGCTAGAACACATTTTGTCCTATCTGATCATTACCACATTGCCCAGATTAATACTGTACAATTAAGAAAAGTGTTTTTGGAACCTGTGATGTCCATTGTACTTGGGACCAAAGTTTTGTGAGTGGTAGAGAAGATGGTACTTCCACATATACACTAATAGAGGGATATTCTTGTATTATTAAGTCTGTGTATGTAGAGAGTTCACCTGCTACATCCTTCTATGTACTTCTTTTGACTACTTGGACTTTTATTTGCCTTTTCTGTAAAAATCATCTGTCCTGCTTCTGCAGAGCTTGTGACCACTGGGAGGTCACAGTCTACTGACTTTTGTGAGTATGAAGATTAAGAAATAAGGTGGAAGACACATCCTGTAATAATAAAGCGTGACATGGTTTTGTCATTAAATAAGTCTTATTTAAGCATTGCCTGATTGTTCTGTGGTTCCTGAGGTTGCCAGGAACTGGAACTCAACATTACATTGCTGCAGGTTCGGGCTGGGACAGCAGCTCAGCCTTTCCTCTGCAAACAGCTGATCCCTGCCTTGTTCCCTTGGTCTCCCCAGGAGCATCACAGCTTTCACCCAGAGCTGTTTGTTACCTGCCATAATGCTGTTTAACGAACTCCCCTGGCTCTGGAGCTGGGTGCTGCTCAGAGCAGCACAGTCATGAGGCAGAGGGGCTTGTGCCAGGAGAGATAGGGCAGGGAAGCGTTCCTCAATATAGTACGGCTGCGATACCACTAGTGCCGATGCTCACACAGACTGTAGGTCAAGCAGCTCTCCCCTCCATTCCACTGTCAACACGTAGCTGCCCTTAGACAAGGCAGTGTGACTTTGTAGAGCCTGTGGCTTAATATTGTGACATGGATTTGAAATAGAGATATTCAAACCCACTTGCTTAAGTTGCATTGATTTCTTCAGCTGCAAAAAAAAGTCTGCGTGGCTGGACAGTCCTTTGGATGCCTGTCTCAGAGTGCAGTAGGGAACATCTTTATTGATGCACAGATGCTGAGTTAAATCCCAAACTGGCTTTACCCCTGACCCTCTTGTATTTCAGTGCTGTCCTGTTGGTGTGGCAGTTCTTGTTGGGCACAGTGCAGTGGATGAGGGACAGTGTTTCAAACCTGATTTCTGCTCTGCCTGGGGCTGTGTGCTCAGCAAGCCCAGGGTCTCAAAGCTGAAGCTGTTTCATTTGCTGTCAGGGCTGGTGTGGAACAGGAGGGTTGCAGGAGTTTTTGGCTCATGGGAGTTGGGAAGTCAGGAACTTGAGTTGCTTGTTTTTCTTAAGTACTTGCAATGACCTTGCTGATCATCATCTTTTTATAGAAGTTGTATCTCTCTCCCACCAAAAGTCAAAATTTCAACTTTGGTGTTGTAAGGTACTTCCTAGCTCTTGTCAGTGTGTTACTGGAATAGCCAGATCATCAAGGAGTATGGAGTTAACAATGCTCTAAACAATGAAACTTTCTTATTAAGTCACTTTTTTTATTGCTGTGATTCATTAATTCTCTATTTATAGATTAAATAGTTTAAATTAGTCACTTACCTGAAACTCAACTGTTGCTAACATCCAGGCAAGAGAGAGAAAATGGGACAGAGCTTTGCAAAGGCGAAGTGTTTATCTTTGTAGACATGTTATCATTAATTAAGAGTCCAACAGAATATTCAGCAGG